>NW_026557944.1:0-54953 GCF_026930045.1 Uloborus diversus | reverse complement strand
TATCACATCACTTTTTCAGACTAAGAAGGTGGGGTAGGTTGGTCCACTCTTTGTGGAGCATGTTGCACTGGACCAAACTATTCCACATAATTTTTTTTTTTAATTTTTCCCTTAAATCTCAATAATTATAACAATATTCTATGTGTTCGTATACTACACATTCATTTCATGTTACATATGTTTCGAAATAATAATAATAAAAAATTAGAGAAAAAAAAAAGCAAAGATAATTATTTAATAAAAATTATACTAAATTAATTTTACCAAAAGATTCATTTCACATCTGCACTTTTTTACAATTTAAATTTTCAAATATATTTCTAAATTTTTCCAGACAATTCTTTTCTAAGAGTAAAATATGCAATACATGTTCTCATGCTATAATAAAGTTCCTGTATTAAACGTTTTTTTTTTTTTTTTTTTTTTGCTAAAACAAATATTTGATTAAAGGAATAAAAAAGTATACTTTTACTTAAGATCACCTAATTTTATTTCTTATATTTGATCTTAAAACACAAAGATATGCTAACTTAAAGCTGTCAGTTTTATTGTACTTTTTCTTTGAAATATATGGTTTTATTAGTATAACAGGGTTCTTTTCTTTTTGGAGTTGTTTCATGCAATGTAATGACCCAGTTCAATAAAAGTGCTTCTTCCATAGTTCTGGAATTAGCACTTTTATGTTTGCAGATATCATTTAACACATCTTTAGTTAACTTCAATATTGTCTCATGAATATTCAATAATTTTTTTTTAAATAATCGTGCACTAATGGTGAATTTTTATTACTGTTTTCATAAGAGATTTATCAATTAAAATCAATTTAATAAGTTATATCGATCTTTGAACATTATATTTTTCAAACGAAAATAAGGTATTTACAACGTTTGATGGTATATATCACTAAAATTATAACACATGCTGTTTGAGTTATGTGGTCCAATATCCCCACCAGGCGGACCAACGTACCACATCTGTGGAGCACGTTGGTCCACTTTATAAGATTCCGTTAAAAAATTGATATAAAAAAGTTTATCAATTCAACATTTCAAAAAAATCTGTGGTGTTGAGAAGGGTTTAGTGAAACTTTTCTTGTAGAAATCAAACAGCTCATTTTATTTTTTGATGAGATAAAAAATGATAAGTAAAAAAGCGGACCAACGTGCCTCACCTTCCCAAATGCATAATTACCTGCAAGAGGGGGGAAAAAATAGCTTCTTACTGTAAGTACCTTATCATGGTTTTTATGCTAGAAATGACGAAAACGACACTTTTTGAACCACAATTTCAGCCTGGAAATTTTTCAATTATTTTTGAATTATTTCATTCAAACATAAAATATAGTATACAAATAAATGTTAATTAATTACTTTTAAATTATGTAATTAAAGTAAATGAATTCTAGACAATTAAAAGTAATGAGCGACTTGAAATTTTAATCAGTAATTAGTAAGCATTACTTAAACTCTAAACATAATGTACCTCAGAAAACAATTGGTTGTTAGCTACATAATGAAAAATTAAGTAACATACTAATTTCATATATTTATTACAAATATGAAATGTCCATAGTTTAAATTATTTGAAACTAATTACAGAAATTATAAGTGAACAAGAAAAAAATCAAAATTTAAATGAATTATGTTATCAGAGTAGGTATATGCATATAAATATACATACTCTATCAATATTGAATGGCCTTGATTAGGAGGGGGGCTTCTGAAATTGAGTTTGTGACAAGAGGGAGGAAGAGGACAACTAATGTGACATTTTTTTAATAATAATGATTATGAAAAATAGTATGACATGTAACAAAGTGGAGAGGGGGTTAGATGGACACAGTGTGACAAAAGAGTGAATGGGGGGTGGGAGAGTGAATGGGAAAATATACATATAAATAGCATGATATCATTTACGAAAAGCCCCCCCCCCCCAACACTAATTTAACAAGTTGACATATTTTAAATAAGCAGATATTTGACAGATAAAACAGTGACATGTCAAAAAATTAAAACTATGATAATAACTGCCCTAAATTATAATTAATTATGAAATGTTCAGAATTGCTAATTATGAAACATTAAAATATAACAGAAAGCAATTTTGATAAGAGAATTTTTCATCTTCTAAAAGGTGATCAGATACTTGAAAAACTAAATAGGAACTAAAATTTCAATAACAGGCTTTTGGCATTGGCATACGTCCAAGATACGTTTAAAATACAAGCGGCTCAATCCATATAACCTTAGACATTACAAAATTATCAATAATTTCGATCACTATAAGCGAGGTATTTCACAAAAACAACTGACGACAGATGAAAATAACTGACTGTCAATCTTCGCGTTGAAGCAAAGATTGACGAGCTTACCTCTTTTGCAATTTGATTGAATGCTTGGTCTTCGGCAGCATAGAGCTTGCCTGTGACTCTACGTCGACCACTACTTGAAGTAGCCATACGAAAATAAAATAATCACGAAAGCACATATGACGGGATTAATCTGGAAAAAAGAAGAAAGTTAGGAATTAGTATTAACGCATATATATGACCTGTCAAAAAGTTTTTTTTTTGTTTCTGAGAGAACTTATAAAATGAATTATATATACATATAGAGCAATAGAAGAAGCGATTCACATAGATTTTTTGGATGATTTAGATCAATCGGTAAACACTGAAGAATTGTCACAAAAACACCATTTGGTCAAGATTCAAATTAGAACGGTGATGGATAAAAAGCAATAAATACCTGATAGCATGCAGATCTAAAAGTAGACAGTTACAATTCAGAGAACATCAAAGTGACAATGAAAACATAAGCACTCAGCTGCACTGGCAGCGATTTAAACAATTTACCCGTATACGGTAACAACCAACATCCGTAATCACCATGTTAAAACATCTAGCAAACACAATCGTTGCCATCTACAACGCGACTTTCTCTTTCATTAAAGGTGACGATGCCAAACGTCTTGATAAAAAATCTTGATTGCAGAAAGTGGTGTTTTTTTTTGTTTGAGCAGACACATTTGAGTATGTAGCTAATAAATATTATATGATTATTACTATATTTAAAGTCTCAAAAAAGTCAGAGTTATTTGTATACTTAAATTCTCAACGAGCAGGGAGTACCTACTAATATTTTGTTTCCATTTGTGGAGAAAGTCCCTCTTTCAATAATTTATCGATTTGTCCCCACGTTTATCACTGGCTTGGGAAAGACACATTTTATGAGAATTTTCAATTTTCCCCATTTATCTCAACGTTAACTCTTTCCCTTAAACGAAGAACACTCTAAATTGAGTTGGTATCAGGGCCGAGGACAAAGTGTACTGTCAACCTGCTCGGAAAGAAGAGGCCGAGGGCCCCTGGTCTAAGAAGACTGGGCGCCGGGCATATTGGGCGCCGGGATGGGCATATTAGGTGCCGGGAAAGTTGGGCGCCGTCGATTGGACGCGCAGTTTTTGGCCGAAAACTGTTCCCGGGAAAAACTGTCTGCCCACTGTTCCTGGCGCCCAATGTTCCCGGTGGTGCCCAATGTTCCGACGCCCAATGTTCCCGGAGCCCAGTATGCTCGGCGCCCAATCTGCTGCGCTCAATCTTCCAATTTCGCGAGGACCCGGCTCAGAATCGAAGTTGATATTTTTTATGGAGGAAGGGGGCGTGGCCACCTAACTGGCAAGGGGCCAGCTTTGGTTCTCGGCGGTCCTGGTTTGGATGAAATAAGTTACTATTTAAGAAAGTTTAGTTCGATCAAATTCTTCAAAAGCAAATCAGCAATCTCACTTCTGTCCGTGTTCAACCAACCTGCGCTCTTTAACTTGATTAAATGTACAACTCCTGCATAGCTCGTACGATAAATTATAGTCATCTAATAAACAATCTGGGATAATTGGAGTGTCAGTCCGACAACACTGCAGCTGAACTAGTAGTGATGGAGTGTTTGCGAGTAACAATCCTATGTAATTTTGTTACAAAGCATCGCTTTTTGCTGTAATAAAAGTTTATCTCTGCTTATTTACGAATTTGCTTTACTAAATACCCATTGGAGAGTCTCCGCCCCGAAATGCAAATTAGGAGATTCAACGTCATACGCTGTGAATTGGATAAAAGCGCGAGTTGCGCTGTGTGTGTCGTGTTCAGTTCGTTCATAGCCCAGGCAGTATTCGAGTGGACTGTTTCGAGGTATTTCCTACAAGCCGCTGTTTGCGCATAATCCATAGGTCGCTGGAGCATAACCGGCCCTTCTACTTTAGTTCGGGAAAAGTCAACCTCAACAGTATTCTTCATACCACGGACTGGAACCACCGGAAAGTAACCCTTTCATTTACTCTTTATAACGTCCAAGGACTATGAATTTGTATGAACAACCTTAATTTAAAGCTTTATATTCACTCAATGATTCCATTATATTATCTTCAGTTGTTTGCTAGCCAAGAAGCGGCATTTGTACATAATGTAAATAAAAGAAGAATTATTTTAAATAAGATGTTCTCTGTATCAGTTTAAACGTTACCTAAATTGAACGGACAAGCATCGTCCACCCATATTGCCTGGATTTTTGCTTCCTTTTACAAATGAGCTGATGTGCATCACATGACTTCCTTTTACTCCAATTTAATGTCATTTCCCCATCATTAGCAATTTTAATGTATTCAATTGTTTACTCTCTAAATATCACCAACAGTGGCCAAATTAAAATCAAATTTAAAATTAAAAAAAAAATCGCCGAACTTTTCGCCAAGTTGGCGAAAAAACATGGCGGCCTAAAAACTGGCGATATATCGCCAAGTGTCCGACAAATTATAACACCACTTGAGTTTACATCGAAATTAACAATGATTTCTCCTCAAAAAGGGGCAAAGACCCCCTTAGAAACATCCGAATGCAACCAAAATTGAAGGTGCACAACTAGGTCCCACTACCCCAGCAGCACCGGCCAATGTCATAACCACGGTGTTTGGTAGATTGGCCAATATCGGGTAAAGTTGGGTCGGCCAGCGTAAAACGGCTAACTTTTTTACAATATTGGGCAATACTCGTTGCCAGTATTGGCCAATACTGGCAAATCAAAATTGGCTAATGTTGGCCTGTAATTTTTCCCCAGTATTGGCAGATACTCGGAGCGAGTTTTGGCCAATGTCGGTTAAAGTTGGGTTGGCCAGCGTCGAATGGTTGACTTTTTAACAATATTGGGCAATACTTGATGCCAGCATTGGCCAGTACCGGCAGAACTAAATTGGCCAATACCGGGTAGCAATCTCTTTTGCCGCATTGGCCGATACTCGAGCCAGTACTGGCCAATGGGGACCAGGTGACACTGGCCGATTATATACGTAGCTATTAGCCAGTGTTGGGTAATACTGCTAAAACAGAATTCGGTCTTTAAAAAAAAAATCGGCATAGAAGCTTCCATCCTTCAGTTTTAGGGTTTTTACCCCTTTTAATTGAAGGATGGAAATCTGTGTGACGATTTTTTTTTTTTTTCAAAAAACGGAATTCGTCTTTACTGAGAAGTGGCACCCATAGCTATGAAGCTTTGACACTGCACTAGAGGTATAAAACCCAAAACTGTGCGTTTGTGTTTTATTCCTAGCGCACTGGTCAAAGGTCCCTCGACCTTTCTGTCTTAAAACGATATAATTTACGGCTACAATAACTAGACTAGAGGAAAATTGACGGTTTATCATTTATTTTATTAGATTACTGACAGTAATATCTTTCATTTTTTATGATTTTTAATGAGCACAAATTACGTTTTTTACGCCAGATGTTAAGATTGTGAGAAATTAAGATTCATTATTATTAAGAGTAAGGATCAGATTTAAGCATGATAGTTCTTCCCATTGACACTATTTCCATCATAAATGTTTTGTTCGTTCATTCGATCATATAAATGATATAATCAAAATCCTTATTTTTTTCTTAAATTAATATTTTGGAACAATTTATATATTTACAAGTTCATTGGGAAAAAAATTTTTATTCATTTTTTTACACATTATCAGCTAGGTAATATGTAAAAAACATACATATTATTTATAACATAAATATGTTTCATTAAAACATACATATATAACATATTATGAGCTTTTTTGTCTTCGTTTCGACCATTCAGTGTCCCTTATTTGATACTGTGAGACCGATGATCCCAATCTACAGCTCCAGCAAGTATCTGCCGATTCTGCGGCTGATAGCATTTGTATTCGCAGCATCTCACTTAATTTTTACACTTGCTAAAGAGAAAGAGAAAAAAGCAGTCACTTAAAATATAATTACACTTTTTTTATAACTCTGCAATGTGCAAAGCAAACACATAGTAAGGATTACTACTTATAACCAACATGTTAAATTGTAAACTACATACAATGGACTCTCGTTTTTTGCAGGGGTTACGTTCCACAGAAATGCTGTGTAAATGAAGACTTAACAGTAATGTTAAAATAGGTTAGGTTATGTTCCATTGATAAAAAAATATGTACTAATTCCAATACAAATACACAATGGACATGAAGGAAACATGAATTAACTTAGGGAATATGAATAAGAGCTGTTTATGATATTCCTTTGGCAGTCATTTTTCTATGCAGGGCTTTTTCTTTGTGGGGCATGAGCACATCCATGGTCACTTGCATCATTTCCATGATGGGATCTTCCTTTACAAACACACAAATCAGAAAGATCCACTCTCAAAATATGGCTCAAAATTTTAATGTGGAAGCTTTCGGTCGAGTATCGTCAATGTTGGTATTGTTGTTGGTTTTGTTCTTATTTGTCACTTCTAAAAGCTTTTTTTCAAGTGAGCTATGAATTGTGTGAGTTTAATAATATTACTTCTGAAAAGAGCTCTAAAAATGTCTTTCAATGGCTCAAGCTCCGTTATAAGCATGCCAAAATGCAGTTTTCATTTGTTATCTACAATCTTAGAAGTTTGAAATATGAAAATTTTGAAAAACTTTATGCATTTTAATGCTGCATCTGCATAAATCAAAACTCATCCATGAAATAACGGGGTCAAATCTTAAACTGTGTGTAATGAAATCCGTGTAAAATGAGGGTATTGCAAATTAATTGGTAGTTAATCTGACATAAGTAGTGGTGCAACAAGAATGGTTTGAAGGTCAAACTCTCCCCAGAGTTCTTAGCTTCAACATATACTGCTAATTCTATTACTGTAGAAACGGTAGAGTTAGCAATTTGCTACCAATTAGATAAAATTAAACCCATCAAGACTATAGACCTTCCCTCCCATTCAGGTAAAAATTCTTGCTGCTCCAGTGGAGATGATTAACGATTATAAAATTATTTCACTGCTGATTATAGCAGTAACGAAACATTTTCCAAATCATGTCTTACTCTTTGATAAGACTCTTTGCTTTGGCAATTTATACTTTCAAAAAATTTCTCGCAGATTCCTACATTTTTTTTTCTTTCTTTTTGGCTTGGGGGAGGGAAAAGTTCTCAACTTGTACCCTTTCCCCAAACCGATAAATGACACCACATACAATGGAGATATTTTTTTTACAACAATTATGAGTGATGAAATCATATGATTCCAAAAGTTTTCTTTGATAATTTTGATTTCAGCTACAAAAATGATGCTGTTCACCATCAACTAAAATGTTTGCAGATCACATGAAGATTGCTCGTGGACCACTGTGGGCTTTTAGTGGTAGCCCCCATTTACCCTTGCAATTATTAGACACTGTAAAATAACTCATATACAAATACATTATCCCTCATATTATTTTAGCAAGTATTTTTAAATTACAAAATGAAAAAATTACGCATAACTTGATTTGCGGATATAAATGATTTTCTTTGAATGGTTGTGTACTTCTGTTGTTGTAAACAGAAAGAGAGAAGACTTATAAGTTCAATATGAAACAAATTTATGTAGTACAATCCTAAGCTAGGTAGTTACAGCAGAATATTTACAGGTAATAGAAATTCAATACAGATTAAATGTATAAGAAAATCACTTTGAAGAAATTTTTATTTTAGATTTAGCTTACCACCATTAAATTTAGATTGAATTAAATAGAAAAAATCTATTTTATCATTAAGTAGTTTATTCTGCATAAATTGTTAATTTTATTACTTTCAAAAATGATCTATCAAACTACTGTTCAGAGTATGGATTTTTGAGGATCAATACATTTCTTAAATTAAGATCAGATTCCATAAAACTTCTAATTTTTGCTCACAATTCTAATTGTTGTATTTTGCAAGCAAAAAGGAAAAGAAATCATAAAGGCTTTAGATGCTAATTCTTCTAATTTTTAAAAATAATTGTATTATTATTTTATAGAAATTTTTTTTATATTCTAAATAATATTTAGAATATAAAGAGATATTTCTAGGCTTGAATAAGTTCAAAATACAATGAGTATTAAAGCAAGTCATCTATTTTCTTTGTCATTCAAATAAAGATACTTCACAATCAAAAGTTCTTAATCGTGCACTATTTACTAAGACAATCTGGTACTAGTTTTACTATAAACACTATTTTTCATGAAAACAAAACCTCCTCAGGGCTACTACTGACTTCAGCAATTAAAATAATTACTTCTAGTAATCTATGATATAAAAGCCTTCAAAATAGTTGCCAGATGGAGAAATAAATAGATGCGGAAAATAATTTTTGAAAAAGTCATCAGATTTAGAAAATAATTTCGAAATAGAAAACAAATTTAAATGTTCAATAATCGATAAACATACTTTTTTAAATACATAGAAAGTTATAATTTGTACACAGTACAAAATTAATTCAGACTGTCAAAGTAATTTTAATGTAAAGGAAAATATTCAGATGTTAAATTTAAAATTTATTGTTTTTAATTCATAATTCTTGTGACCATATGCATCAGCCTTACGATTACAAACTCATTTAAAATTGACAATAACCAGGAAAAAAAATTAATATGAACTAGAAATATATATATATATATATATATATATATATATATATATATATATATATATATATATATAATATAAAATATGGAGATTTGAAAAAAGAAATACTTGGCACTCTTCAACAAAGAGATGGCAAATTTACTAAAAATCTCATTGTTGTAGGTTAAGCAGGTCTTTAAGAAAGTAACATTAAGGTAAAAACCTGTTTCTTATTTTAAACACAACACCCTTCTTGAAATTAAAAAAAATAAAAAAAATAAAAAAACCTAGTGCTTTTTTTTCATTAAAAATATTTTTCAGGTACCAAAACTGAACTTGTAATGATAACTCCAAAAGAGATAAAAATTCTTACAACAGAAATCTAAATAGAATTTAAGAGAAGAAAAATGTGCCTTTTAGTCCTCCTTTGTTTTGTTTATCTATCTGTGATAAAATTTGGTTGTAACCAAAGAAACATTTTCAATTTCTTAACTTAATTATATTAAACAGACATATTTTTCATATAATTTAAAGTACTACATATTCTTTCAACCTAAATATGTTTTTTCTTTTAAAATTTAACTACATAGCAAGCTTAGAAACAATTAAGTCCCCTATGTTACTTTGTTGTCTCCTGTGTTACCTAGATCAAGGTAACACAGGGGACAAAATGGTATTAAAAATTCCCCTTGTATTAATGGAAACAATGCAAAAGTATATGATTTTTTTCCTTTAAACTCAACCTGAAAGTTTTAACATGGGTTAAACAATAAAATAATTAAACCTTTCTATAATTTAATAGTAGTAACACAGGGGACACATAAAAAAGACACCTATGTCTAAAGTTCTTTTTTCTTCACCTGGAACTCTTCAAAATAGCACATGTGAAAAAATGACTACTTTTCATTAATAACGTGTAGAAGTACATAGCTATCGTTGACAATATTTAAGTAACACATTCTTATTATAATAATTAAAGAAGTAAGGAGGCAGTATCACAGGAGACAAATATCACAAGACAAAAGATTTTATATCAGAAGACAAAATAGCACATGTGAAAAAAATGACTACTTTTCATTAATAACGTGTAGAAGTACATAGCTATCGTTGACAATATTTAAGTAACACATTCTTATTATAATAATTAAAGAAGTAAGGAGACAGTATCACAGGAGACAAATATCAGAAGACAAAAGATTTTCTTCCATAAAATAAAAATAAATTTGAAATTTTATTTTAAAAACATGTTAGTATAATATGTTAATAATGAGTTGAAAAGAAAAAGAAACATTTTAAAAAAATTAATAACACGAAAAAAAAGGGTTTAAAAATAAAGTGCTGTTGGGACATGGTTTTTTTATAAGACACAATTTCAACAACCCCATTCAAAAAGTAAAAAATATACTTAATTTTAGTAATGTATCAATGAAAAATATGTCAGACCTATCATTTTTAATATTTACATTTAACTTTGGAGTAAAATTTGGGAAAAAGTTACATGGCAGTTCTCAAAAGGTGGAAGCAAACACAGACCTCAACTTTGAAGCTTCAACACAAAATAACTTTCATTTTAATTGACTCAAAAATTTTTGAGTTAAATAATAAAACTATACAGAGGCAAGAATTATGGAAAAATGAAATTATGGAATATTAATGATAAATGGAAATAATTGTTAAATATATTAAAAATTATGGAAAAAATGCTCTTCAAATACCCTTAATAATATATTTTCTTTGCTAAAAGGCACAATTTTAGACTTTCAAATGTTAACTGAGCAAATGTACCATCAAAAAAAAATTTTTTTTTAATTATTTCCAACCGTTTCAAAACAAAATTAAGGGTATAAATCTCAAACTGAATATTTTTTTGATAATATTTTCTACAAATTAAAAAATTAAAGACAGATTATTTATTGGGTAAAAAATTTAAAAAAAAGAAGGAAGTTGGAAGTTTCATGCATGTCCAAAAGTTACAATATTGACAATGCTATTATTTGAGTACTAAATATATGATTTATATGTTTTAAAGGTATTTTTCGATCCTCAAAATCAATTGTTAATCATTTTAAAGTGTTTTCATATGTTTGTATGCAGTATCTTTGAAGCAAAATCACTTTTCTTAAACATACATGTGAGATGTCCAAATTGCGTTATGATCTAGATGCCGATAATTTTGTCCATTGATTCAATATTATAATATGAGCTTCTGTCTTGTAACCTTAATAAAAAAAAGGCTATTATAATATTAATTTCTTTAATCCATTGCAATTTTGCACAATTAATACGTTATGCATTAAACATTACATAAATAACAGTAGAAACTCAAGTTATGATGTAACGAATAGTAAACAAAGGCGGCAAAAATTGCCAAGCAAACCCCGATTGGCGACAACTCACAGCGTACGATATGCAAAGGGTTACCAGACAGGAATTCAGGTTTTCGCCAACAGCGTCGGTTTTGGCGACTTGATCACCTGCGCTGGCAAAATGGTTTTTTTTTTTTTTTTTCCCCGATTCTACAAAACCATAACAAAATTTTATTATTTTAAGACCAGTATATAAGGTCACTCATGTACTTCATAAATCCTCTATTTTTCATTGCAGAATTTAAAAATAAATAAAATTTTCATTGGAAAAGTTCAAAAACTGAAACTTGCATTATGATGTTCAAAATGTTACCTACCGGACAACTGTATGTCCAAAATCTGTTACCTACAGACCGATCATTAAATTTGCTATTTATTAAATTGCATAAATACCTGCTGTCTTTTTATGTTTGTGTATGATGTTCTAGGTATACATGCTATGCAATAAAAGCAAAATTGATTTCAAATTCCAAAATTTTAAAAATGGCTCAAAAGCAACGTTTTTGTTCCCACCTTTTGAGAACTACCCTACAACTTAAAGTCTTGGACATTAAATGTTACATTAAATTTGGAATGACCCAAATACAAGATTCTTGATCTATGATTGATCACCTATCAAATCATGTATCAGGAAAGAAATTATCAATTAAGATGATTTGTTTCAGCTTAATAATTTTTCTAAACATAGATAAATTTACTATGTTACACGGAAATGCTTTAACATTTCCAAAAACAGATAAATGTTTTCTATTTTAAAAAACTAGAAAGCTATTTTAATTTATTATTGCCAACCAAGAAGTAAATTTAAAAAAAAATGTTAGCACAGATTCTGCTATAAGTGAAATTGTATCCAAAAACCAAAAAAAAAAAAAAAAAATAGTAAAGGCTACACATTTTTCTCAATATTGGACAAGAGTCTATTTTTTAACAATATGTTTACGTTTTAGCCATTGCTCTAATTTTATGTTTTCCCAATTGGAAGGTTTTTATCACTGGTTCAACAGAAAACTAAAAAAATCGTGGTACAAAAACTTTTTATAATTGGCTTTATTATTGAGCAAACTTACCAAATCATGGATCAGTGAAGTGGACTAAAGGGTTGCGGGTTCGAAGCCAGACGGTCGAAGATCTTCTGTTGTGTGAACAAACAGGGTATCATTCATCTCTAGAGCCTGAGAAAGGATTCCCTGCTGAAAAGATCAGGAGGTCATACGGGCGGCACAACTTGAACCTCTGGCAGGCATAGATATTAAAAAAGGCAGTAATTAAACAAACCTAAATAATAAACAGTACTATTATGTTTCAAGTAGGCATTTTATTTTTTACCAAATTACAGTGCATTCTATCCTAGTTCCAAAAATAAATTTGAAAAATATCATATATAGATATATCTATATCAGCAAACCATGGCAAAATACAACTGAAAGTCTTGTACAACTATTTAAACTTATATTAAAGTTAAGTTCCTAATCTTGAACTATAATTCTTGAGACAAAAATAAAAATTATGTAATCGAAAAAGTCAATTTTTTGAACAGATGCAAACAAATCAAATTACTGAGAGATATTAATGAGAAGTTTACATTAAACTCTTTTTCACATTTAGATATAAAATAGCAAATATTAAAACATTTCAAATCTTGTTTTTGAAAATAAGAAAATATAATAACAACATACACTATATGCTATTATAGGGATTTTGTTAGTTGAAGAGATTTCTTTTTTTCCTCAAATCTACACTGTTAAAAAAATTTCCTGAAAATAACGGATAAAGTACCGGCAGCAAAGTTGCCGTAAATATTACGTTTCCGTTAAATTATTTTCCGTGATTTAACAGAAGTTCCATTTCTCATTTCTCCGTTTAGTTCTGTTCTTCCATTTATAAATTTTCCGTGATTTAACGAAAATTCCATTTCTCTTCTTTCCGTTGATCTATTTTTCCGTTTTTAAATTTTTCGTTCATCTATTTTTCCGTTTTTAAATTTTCTGTATCTTTACAGAACTTTCGGTTCTTGATTTTTCGTTGCGCTATTTTTTCGTTTCTCATTTTTACATATTTTACTGAAATTTCACTCTCGTTTTTCTATCCTATGTTTAAAATAATCTTATACATATAAAATCTGAGTATCTATCTATCTATCTATGTCCAAGCTTCTTCTCCCGAACGACAGTGAACTGACCATCGAACCAGGTATCGATGGATTCGTAATCCTCCCGTCTTCATGTTTGGCTATTTAACATAATTCTCCGATAATAATTAGCGGAGATATCAATTAAAAACTATTAATTATGACTCTTAGATTTCAAAATCAAATCCCTATTTTTCGAAGGCTTTGCTCCATTTAAATTATTATTCAGTGCTTCATCTCAACTTTCCGCAACAATGCTTTTATTAAAATGTATGTGAGCGTGAAGAAAATCATTGAGATGAAAGATCTGTTGCCATTTTTTTTCTCGAATATGCTCAGGTAAAATTCTTGTTTTTGTTTTGAGGCTTTTCCTGTAATCAGGGGATTTAAAATGTTTACTTTATGGGGGTTTTCCGCAATCTGCCACAAAATTTCACTGACTTTTTTTTTTTTTTTTTGTTCAAGCCTGAGTGTTGAACTCGCGTCACTTGACATAACTTTTATTTTCGAGGTGGACCGTGCAAAGCCGGGCGACGCAGCTAGTATATATTATAAAAATAGTTAACCATTCAAAAACTATTATTTTTTTAATTTGTATTTATTACTTAAATATATTTTAAGTGAAATTTTTGCTTGATAACTTACCTTTCAAGCATCTAATTTGCACCTTCAGATGAATAAAAATAATCGAAAAGTACCAGCAAGGAAATTAGTGGATCTGAATATAACACCAATTTTTGATGCTGATACTGCTCGATATTTTCTTCCACATCTCCTCGTACATATTCTGGCATGGCATGGAAAAGCATACATGAAAAATAGAATATTTTTTTGCAGAATGAGTCAAATAAAATACCATTAAAAACCGGTTGACTTTATCTTGGAGTAATATACCTGATGGAGGGTACCGCATACCAATTTACTGTGTTTAAAAACAGAATCATTGACATACACGTGAAGAATTTTTTGCTCAGATGATGTATACCCCCCCCCCCCCCCCGGTGATTTCCGCGTTAGAGCGAAAACAGTAACTTTATAATAGTTCTATAAATTCTAAATCAGCTACCATCGGAATTCTATCAAATGCATATTAACAAGAAAAATACATTTGTATATTAACATGTTCATAGATATTCTACAATACTTACATGTGACCAGCGGTGCTAAGTTTAAGTGTCTCCATTGCGTCTGTACACAAGTAATCCAATAGCCTTTATTTTAAATGGATAACACGAGATTCTAAAACTATTCTCACCGCTAGAACACACAATATGACTAACGAACAGAATTGTTCGAAGTATTGAGCAAAATAATACACCGCAATAATATTCTAATACTGACTCAGTAAAACTCACATCAAATCACCAGGGCGATCAAAACACAGCTGCCTGTCTGAAAATGGCGCAAACATTTTTCCAAACTTACAAAGTCCAAAGGCGTAAAAACAATTTCGACATACGAGTATATTACTTTCCAGGCATGAAATAGCAAGCTATCAATTTTGTCTTCGACACCTGAGTTGTTATTCTAAATAAGCTTTTAATTAAAAAATGTAACAGTGCGATTTAATAAGCACTATCAAAAAGCGATGTTTATCATAACTTGAAGGCTAATCAGGATACTAACAAAGTACAGCACAGCGGCAACCCTAGAAATGGAAAAATTCTGTTTTCGTTACTTCCTTTCGTGATATTTCTGTTTTTGGAAGGAAAAAATAAGTTTTGAAGCATTACGGAAATATTCTGTTAAAATCAGTCAGAAAACTACCTGAACTTTCAGGTTTTTTTTAACAGTGTATGTAGTTATTTGAGCATTTTTCTATGCATCAAAATCTTGAAGGCATATATGCTTTTTATTTAAAATACTAACAAGCAATTACTACTCCAGCAAGTAGAATGATGTAATAAGTAACCTTTTAGATTATGTAATCTTTTATGGTTTACAGATTTTTACAGATACAATTTTAAGCAATTATTATAGAATTAAGTATCTTTTCACTTCCAGCCATTATATTGCAATTATCTCAAATAACTTGGATAAGCACAAATCACAAATAGGTATATCTAATTGCAAATAAATATTTAATATTACATACAACTTTGAACAAGTTAGTATACAACCGCTGGAATCGCAATACAGAGAAAATACACAGCACAAGAGATAAAGATACTATTTATGCTTACTTTAATAACTTAATACCTCAACTTTCTTAAACTGATGTCAAGTGCCAACTACTGTTAAGATATTCTAACTTATTTTTTCAAGAGCGCGGGGAGAATTAAAGGGAGAAAAAAGAATATTTTATATGTTTTTATCTTGCTCGATGCCTGAAAACAGCTAAAATGCAATTTCTCTGTACTATATGAAATCTCTGCAAGATAAGAAAATATAAAACAAAGCAAAATAGCTGTAACATATAGAACAAAACAGTTCGGCGTTTTTTTTTTTAAAGTGTTAGCGATAACGTTAATATAGCCCGATTCTCAAACCGTGAAAAGGAACGATTTATAATAAAGGATAGCACATGCTAAAAAGTTTTAATTGAAATGCTTCCCCCCCACGCTATTGACATCATAAAACAATCACAAACACAGCACAAGCAAATTTGGAAGGTTTTTCGGGTATTCAGAACACTATGTGTATTGAACAAAGAGTGAATACAAAAAGTATAACACATTTCAAATTCTAGTTTAAAGAAATTTGCAACTCTATTCAATATACAAAACGATTTCAAACTTACCCACAGAGCGAGTTAATGAAGCAAATGCAAATAACAGCAATGGCGTCCTTCGACGGAGCGGAGCGAGAGAACTCCCGGCTCTGCGCATGCGTCATCAGAGAGCGCTGGATGTACAGCACAATATCGAATGGAATCGGCTAATGTCGGCAAAAAGCGAAACTCCATACATTTCTTTATCGGGGACAATAGATTCCTAAATTATTTCAGAATAATTTTTCTCAATTTTATCCACTTATTAGAAGCAGCAAACATCCAATAGGAAAACTATTTTGAATGTAATTCTCTAATTCAGAATACCAATACAGCACAGTATCGGATGCGATCGGCTAATGTCGGCAGAAGATAAAAAACGCCGTACATTTCAGTATCGTGTATTATAGATCGATAAATTATTGTAAAATAACTTTTTTTAATCGTACCTACGTATTAAAATTCAAAATGTCTGGCAAAAAGTCTGTTTTAAAAGTAATTTTCTAATTCAGAATGTCAATACAGCATAGTATTGGATGCGATCGGCCAATGTCGACAGAAGTGGAACGCCGTACATCGTGGATTATATAAGTCGATAAATTATTGTAAAATGACTTTTTTTGATTGAACCTACACATTAAAATTCAAAATGCCTTTCAACAAATATGTTTTAAAAGTAATTTTCTAATTCAGACTGTCAATACAGCACGGTATCGGATGCGATCGGCTAATGTCGGCAGAAGATAAACGCTGTACATTTCGGTATCGTGTATTATAGAACAATAAATTATTGTAAAATGACTATTTTTCATTGTACCTACGTATAAAAATTTATAATGTCTTGCAAAAAATCTGTTTTAAAAGTAATTTTCTAATTCAGAATACCAATACAGCGCAGCATCGGATGCGATCGGCCAATGTCGGCAAAACCGAACCTCCATATGTTTCGTTTTTGTAGATAATAGATTCCTAAATTATTTCAGTATAATTTTTCCCAGTATTATCAACACATTACAGAACAAAATATTCACTAAAAAAAACTATTTTAAAAGTAATATTTTAATTCAGAATGCCAATACTGCATAGAATCGGATAAGATCGGCAAATGTTGGATGAAGCGAAAAACGTAGATTACTTTATCGTGGATGATAGGTTCCGAAGTTATTGGAAAATAACTTCTTCCAATTGTACCCACGCATTAAATTTCAAAATGCTTTGCAAGAAAACTGTTTTGAATGCACTTTAATAATTGAGGTGCCCAATGTTGCTGAGTATCGGACAGCATTGGACATTAGACAGGAAGCGTAAATTTCCAAATATATTTTTGCAGTGCTAAATTTCCTCAAAATGTCTGTTATTCATGTTATTCTTTTGGGAGGAAATTGCGAAATGTTCTGAAAAGTAACCGTTGATTAAGTTTTTCTAATTTGACCAGTATCAGTTGGCCAAGCCTATACAGTATTGGACTAGATCGGCCAATAGCGAGGTCTGTCAGTTTCTTTAATCAGGAGTTTCAAATACCAAATCTACTGGAAAAAGTCTTAGAACAGTTCTACTTTTATGTTAAACACAAAATTTCCTTTTAAAAAACGTTTTATAAAGCCTTTTCACTTTTTCAGTATCGGGATGCCAATACTGCCCAGTATTGGCCAAAATCGGGTAAAATCGTCCGACATACGACGACGCACGCCAGGTTTGGCCAATACTCGACCGATATTGGCCAAAATTGTTGTGCTACTGGGGTAGGAGTCTACGTACCAAATTTCAACTTCTAGGATATACCGTTTTCGAGTTATGCGAGATACATACGCACATACGCACATACATACAGACGTCACGAGAAAATTTGTTATAATTAACTCGGAGGTCGTCAAATTGGATCTTTCGGGTGTCTGTAGGTTCTTAGGCATATATCCACGTGTGGTCGGGTCGGAAAAAGAACTCAACATTCATTCGTGGGTGAGAAAAATGGAAATTAAGGCCGATTTTTGGGTGAAATTTTTTTCGCGAATACAGTACTTCCTTTTTTGTAAAAGGAAGTAAAAAGAAAAAATTAAAATTAAAATTAAAAAAAATTGCCAAATTTGCCGCCAAGTTAGCGACAAAACTTGGCGACCAAAAGACTGGCGATATATCGCCAAGTGTCCGCCAAATTATAACACCACTTGAGTTTACATTGAAATTAACAATAATCCCCCCCCCCCAAAAGGAGCAAAAGACACCCTTTGGAACATCCGAATGCAACCAAAAAGAGAGGTGCACAACTAGACATGACTAGGATTCTACCTACCAAATTCCAACTTTCTACGACATTCCGTTCTTGAGTTATGCGACATACATACACACGTACGCAGTACATACGTACATACAGACGTCACGAGAAAACTCGTTGTAATAAACTCGGGAATCGTCAAAATTGATATTTCCGGTGTCTGTACGTTCCTAGGCATATATCCACGTGTGGTTGGGTCGAAAAAAAACTGAACATTCATTCGAGGGTGAGCAAAATGGAAATTAAGGCCGATATTTGAGTGAAATTTTTTTCGCGAATAAAATTCTTCCTTTTTACTTTTGGGTGTTTCTAAAGGGGACTTTTGCTTCTTTTTGGAGGGAAATCATTGTTAATTCCGATGTAAACTCAAGTCGTGTTATAATTTGGCGGACACTTGGCAATATATCGCCAGTCTTTTGGTCGCCAAGTTTTGTCACCAACTTGGCGATTTTTTAAAATCTGGTTTTAATTTGGCCATTGTTGGTGATATTTAGAGAGTAAACTATTGAATGACATTAAAATTGCCACTAATGGGGAAATGACATTAAATTGGAGTAAAATAAACTCATGTAATGCACACATCAGCTCGTTTTTAATCCGAATTGCCTTTGGTCCCAGTTAGTACGGATATACAAGGTTGGACTATATTGCACCAAAAATTGTGCTAAATTTTAATAATGTATGGGAGCCTGAAATCTGGAATGTTCGGGCCCACGACCTTTTCGGATTTCGGAATTTTCTGAATCTTGGATTCTGACTCAAAAAGTAGTGAAAACTCTCCTGTTGTGTGGTATTTGTCCCGTTTTTTCTGTTTTCGCTATGTTCGAGGTAAATTTCTTTTATTTTTAGAACAATATGAATGAAAGTATACTTCATTATGTTAAAACAACAGTTGAAGATAATTTGCAGCCTTGCGTAATATGCCGACGCTGCTTTTTATTGTTATGCAATGTGCCGATCGATACAATAAATAAATCCTACTTTTACAAAAAATAACTTTTTACTTTTGTTCAGTAGACTTTGCATTGCATACTTATGATAATTAAAGAAGAATTATCGTTAACCGTAAGAGGATGTTAAAAAATTGCTGCACATTGTAGCAAGACTCTGTTTTATGCATAACTTATGACTTCGAAACAACTCAAAGAAAAAAAAAAGCTGAACTGAAAGTTCAGTTGTGTTTTCCGCAAGTAATTGCCAAACATTAACAATTTTGAACCTTTAAAACTGAGGGGGGGGGGGGGTAGAAACGGATTTTAAGCAAAATAAATTAATAAATATTTAAGGAAAAAATTCCGGATTTCGGTACTCCCAAATTGGGTTCTCATACTGTACATTGTGGTGCAGCGTAAGCAACTAAGCACTAAACTATAGTATAAATTACTTTTAAATTTAAAAAAAAAACCGCCTTCAAAAAATACTCAGGAACTAAAAAAGCAAAAAATAACTAATTACCCTTATATTCTATTTCCTACCCAAACATAGAAATGAAATTTATTTTACAATTCCAGTACAAAAATCAACTAAATTAAACACTGAATTATAAAACAAACACTCATTTAAATTACTATACGATGAATTATTTTAAATACCTAACTAATTTTTTCGATCTTTAAATGTTTAATAACCTTTTGAAGTCTTGCCCTCTTATAAACTACTACCTAACGTAACTGAGTAGGTTTTGTTTTAAAGACTAATTTCGCGTATAGTTAGTATTTAATTCAGGATTCGGTGGGTTGTCAGTTACGTTATGTAGTTTTTTATAGGAGGCTCCGACTTCAAAATGTTATTAATAATTTAGAGATCGAAAAAATTTGTTTGGTATTTAAAATAATTCATCGTATAGTAATTTAAATAAGTATTTGTTTTATAATTCGGTGTTTAGTTTAGTTTATTTTTGTACTGGAATTGTAATATAAATTTCATTTCTATGTTTGGGTAGGAAATAGAATATAAGGGTAATTAGTTATTTTTTGCTTTTTAGTTCCTGAGTATTTTTTGAAGGCGGTTTTTTTTCATTATTATTATTTAAAAGTAATTTATTTTTTGCTTTTTAGTGGCGTAAATAACACGACGAGCGTCTCGGAGACTTCCGACGACTGTGAAGAAAGGCTTTGTCAAATGCGTATAACTATGTACAAAAAAAAAAAAAAATGTCTTCATCATTAGTTCAACTTTATTCAAAGTTTGCTTTCCGAAAGTAAATGCACGAGTCACTAAAAAAAAAAAAAAAAAAAAACCGAAATCGCTTTAAGTTTAAATTTGTAATATTGTAAATTTTAGAATTGTAATATTGTAAATTGTAATTTATGTTTCGCAATACGTGTCATGTAACTCGTGATAAAAGTCGCATGTTTCTTCACATGGCCCCACTATAGATGAAGATTAAAAATTCCACTAGAATGAATTTTATGTTTGCTTCAGAGAATCCTTAATTGAAAATTTTCATTACCTCTTAATAACATATTTTTTAGTACTTTCTTTAACTATAGATAAAGAAAGTATATACCTTTGTTTTATGGCCTTTGTTTATCAATGGGTTTTATATTTAATCGTTTGTGAGGGTTGTTTTACCCTTAACTTTTCCCTAAATAACAAATAGGGTAAATCAAAGATTTAGAATTCAAGTTAGATCACCCCTAAACAAAACCACCACTAAACAAAAACAAAAGAAAAAGAATAAAAACCGGTTCACTAAGTAAGACAATATACAAAGTTAATCAAGTACAAATCGATTTAAATGTGAATATGATATTTGAAGAGCTCCTACAATTTCATCAAACCTGAACTTGATTACCATTAGACCGCCGAGAAAGTATATCGTTTCAAACAAAAAAAGAATTTTCCATATCGGTACAGGCAGGGGCGTGCACAGAAATTTTGGAGCCCATCACAAATGCTTTTCCGGGCCCCTCTCCATATTGTTTACCCCTATATTTCTCCCTTAGTTATAAAGTTATTGGGCCCCTTTCAGGCTCGGGCCAATAGGTGCCCTTCCCCCTTCCTGTGCACGGCTCTGTGTACAGGTGTCTTCGAGTATTTATGGAACATTGTACAAAGGAAAAACAAATCCGATGAGTTCAGAACCTCCTCCTTTTTTTTTTGAAGAATGCTAACTAATATAACCCTAATTTCAAATTGAACTGGTGGCATCGTGAAATAGTAAATCTAGAATATTGGCCAAACTTCAGAAATCATACACAGTTATAATGTATATCATTAAAGAATATAAATTAAATCGTGGGGAGGGGTGTTCTGTATTCAATTCCCCCTTAATTGAACACTAAATAGGTTTAAAAAGTGGAATATTAAATAAAGAACTTTATATTTTAGTGCCTAAATAAAGTTATTTATTAGTAAATAAAATATTAAGGTAATTGATTCAACTATTAAAGTAGCAAAATATATTTAATTTACTGCTTTGCTACGCAGTAATAAATACATTAGTAACACTTATAATAAAAAATTAACAGGCGTTGCGAAAATTAATCATCCATGTGCCGCGAGAATCAAATATTGTTCAAGAGAAAGCCAAAACCTTAGGTGTGAAAATACACCGATCACAGCAAAACCACGTGTCCGTGACGTATGAAATTTAAAGTTTCTTGGATTTCTCCGGTACCCCTTATCAGATCCAGACCAAATTACAATGGGACCATTTGGGAAGTATACCCTTCCAAACAAAAACAAAAAACAAAAAAAAAAAAAAAAAAAAATTAATCGGCCCAGTAGTGTTGGAATAATTCGAAAACATACATAAAAAGCCGCAATACGAAATCATAACCCCCTTTTTTGAAGTCGGTTAAAAATCAACTAAACTAAACACCCAGTTATAAAATAAACACTGATTTTAATTACTAATACGATGAATTATTTTAATACCTAACTAATTATATACGATCCCTTAATTTTTTATAACCTTTTGAAGTCGGGGCCACCTATAAACTACTACATAACGTAACTGACAACCCACCTGAGTTGAACACTAATTTAATTAAACGCGAAATTAGTCTTTAAATTTATCCTCTCCCTCGATTTCTCCATGATCCCTTATACCCGGACTTGAAGACCATTAGACGACAGGGAGAAGTATACCGTTTCAAACAGAAAAAGAATTTTCCTAATCTGTACAGGCGTCTTCTAGTAATCGGGGAGCACAGTGCATAAAAAACTTCCAACGAAGTCTGTAAATTAATATTACCCTAACTGTAAATGAAGCTGACGGCGTCATGAAATATTAAATCTAGAATACTAGTCAAACTTCAGAAATCGGACGCCAGTTACGGTATATTTATAACATACATAAATTTAATCTTCGGAGGGAGCGGCGGGGGATTTTTGTCTTAAATTCCCCTTGAATTTAACACTATATTTAAAAACTGAAATACTGAAAAAAAAAAAAAAAAAAAACTTTGATGACTAAATGAAGTTATTTTTTAGCAAAAAAAAAAAATATATATATAATAAATTAATTAATTTAACTATTTTTGTTGCAAAATGCATTTAATTTACTGATTTGCTACATGAGTAAGAAATACATTAGTAAGACAAAATGAAAATTAGCAGGCGGTGCCGTGAAAATCAAACCCCGATGCGAGAGAATTATATACGTATTGTTCAAAACAAGATACATCCGTGGAAAAAATGCACCGTTCACGCCGAAACCACGTGACCTCCTGTGACGTATCGCGCAGTGACAAAAGTTGGGCTACGTAGCCACAACGTGTGAAATTCAAAGTTTCTTAGATTTCTCCTAGACCCCTCAACAGATCCAGACAAAATTAACATGGGACCATCTGGAAAGCATACCCTTCCAAACAAAAGAAAAGAATTTTTCAAATCGGTCCAGTATTCTTGAAGTAATACGAAAACACACATAAAAAGTCGCAAGCCGAAATCATAATCTCCTTTTTTGAAGTCGGTTAAAAATTAAGAACCACCTCTTGTAGCTAAAACAATGCTCCAAATTTTTGTCCAAAATTTCTTATAGGGTATGCAAGAAAAGCGGAAACATGCAAAAAAGCTTAATTTCGTGAATGCGACGGCGGGAACGTGTAACCCGAAGGTAGAATTTACCCTGCCCTGAAACTGTAAAACGGTTTTTGCAACCAGCAATGACCAGTGTGGGTGAAAACAACTTTACATAGAAGAACGAGGTCGCAGTTCGAATGAATTCGAAATCGCCGCTTGTTTAGATAAATCCGAGAACAGTAAATCTCAGAATGATTCTAGAACACGGATTTCAAAAAAAGAGCACTATCCCTAGAGGGTCCGCTTGACACTTTAATGAAGTAACTGGAAGCAAAAGAAGGATTGGTGGTTGGTGAGATATTCTGCAGACTAATTTTTTTAGCACGCTTGTCTTATCAATAATAGAAAGATCTTTACTTTGCGATGTTTGTTTCAATTTTTCAAAAGGTTTTCTAATAGGAAGTGAAATTGTGTACTTCATTCAATACAGTAGAACCTCGTTCATCCGTCCTCAGTTTATCCAGAACTCCAGTTTATTCGGATAAAATTTGCAGAGTTTTAAAAAGTTTTATATTCACACAAATAGTAGTTTTAAATAACGATAGCTGAACCATCAGTGCGCAAAACATCTGTATTTTTTTAAGCACTTTCATTATACTTGACCTGATTATCACGGAAAGATCTAAGGCCTGCTTTTGCTTATGCAGTGAAACCTCTCTGAGCGGCCACTTGTCTTAAGCGACCACCCCTCTTAACGGTCAAATTTTTGTGGCACGGATATTTTAGTTCATAGACTTAACGTTAAAGACTCTTAGAAACGGACATCTAAAGCTTCTGAACGGCCGCCGAATGGATGCGTCTATCCCAATTTTTTAAGGAAAATTTATTCACTTTCTGTTTCTAATGTACAGCCATTCAGGTTAAAGAGGTTTACAGCAAATAAGGCCTTCAGTTCAAAAGTTTTACATTTATTAAAATATGTGCCAATTTTATTAGCTGGTCGGTGTGTATGTGGTATCTGAGTTGCAAACAACACTGTGTAAGATAATTTTTATAAATCTCGACAAGTTATTGAAATTTTTAGCATGGAAATCTGCGAGAGAACTAACAGAGTAGCATTTCGAATTCTTATCAGCACGGAACAGAAATGAAGTGCTTTGATAATTACAGTGCCAACTGCGAGAAAAGTCTTCTGGTCAACGAGTCAGCAAAACATAGCGTTTTTATTCAAATGTAATTTTAATTTAGGATTGGTTTAAATTAACATATCAGTTCGTTGTATGCATCATTGAAGTTTTTTGAACAAAAACATTTTTTTTTTGCCTTTGAGGCACTGATTCGGCCTTTGACGATCAATTTACTACTAATACTTTTTGTAATCATCAAACAACTCAACTTTCAACTAAAGTGTTTTTGGAGAAAATAGATAAAGTCATTGAAAAATCAGATGCAATGACAAATAAATTAGCTAGAAATATACATTTGAATTGAAAAACAAATTTAAAAACAATTGTTGGAGCAAAGTAAAAACTTAAGTCACAAATTGTATCCTTTATAAGAAAAATGTTCACAGTAATTAAAAATTAAGCTATTTCCCCTTTAGAAAGCTCTCAAACTTCATTTTATGTGTTAGACTTGCTTATATTATGTATTATAAAAATTATATTGCAATTGTAATGCAGTTCAAAGCGGCCACCCCCTCTGAACAGCCGAAATTTTACGGAACGGAGGGGTGGCCGCTCAGAGAGGTTTCACTGTATCTCAGAACCCAGACATTTAGAGACTTCGGGATTTTTCTAAATGCTTTGTGTAATCTTAAGGTACAACTTAACGCTGAAAAATTTAAATTCTAAATATATATATATTTTTTGAGCAATCACGATTGCTTATTGCTTTCATTTGACTGTTTTTGGCGTCCTATCATTTTATTTTCCCACCGCCTCCCTCCGCACCGTCACTGTCGACCGGCTCCTCACGATGCTGCTCCTATAGCGAAAGCCGTCTCCAGGTTGCATCCATATCCTACACACACGCGCATACATACACAACTACACACACACATACATACACACACAAACACATACACACATGCATACATACAAACACACAAAAACAAACACGCACACACACAAACACATACACACACATATACACAACTACCCACACGTTCATGCCTGCACACAGACACAAACACTTATGCCTACACACACATACACATATCCCGCCCCCACGCACACACATTCATACACACAACTACCCACATACTTATGCCAGCACACAGGCACAAACACACATGCCTACACACACATACACATACCCCTACACACAAACACACATACCCCACACACAAACACACACGCAACATACACACACTCGTGATTGCGAAAAACATAATTTGAATTCAAGATGTCAAAATTCAAATTAATTTTTCTTTTTTTCAGTTAGGATGGAAAACAGTAAATGTCATGTCATTTCCGCATTAAATGTTTAAATATTAAACCCACTGCTACAAAAATTCGTTGCCTTACTACAATAATATTTATGGTGATCATAATGAAAATTTTGAATCAAGGCTTCTCTGGAGTAAGCATGACAACTAATTACTGTTTGACCACGGATTGTATGGAATTGGCAAACATCCAGTTAAGGCGACTCCATCTGAATGAGGGGAAAAATAAAATTTTTATGCGCGTATTCCGCTCATTTGAATGAGACTCTGCTTAATTTGGAGGCTAACATACATCTGCAAAATCTGAAATCCTTGAAAACTAATAGATGCTTCCGTTTCCGCGTGTAAACCGGATGTTTGCCTTTCCATACAATCCGTGGTTAGACAGTATTGTCATTCATTTCTAAATGTTTTTATCTCATCTATGCCAATAATCAATAACGGGGCTAAGTAAAGAGACATATCAGGATCTTTATCACGAGTAATTTGTATGTTGTGAAGCATAAATTAGTTTGGGAAACCTTTAATATTTAAATAGTTTTAATTAAATTACCACACAAACAAATCCTAGAGGATTATACTAGCATTTTATATGAAAGGATTAATTTAGTGCCAATTGATTAATGTTTCAGACATGTATATAGTTTCTTTTGGTATGGAGCATTTACATGAAAAAGTGAGGTGAAGTTTCGTGATGGTAACATTCTTCTATTTCTGAAATACCTTTACATTAAAAAGAATAAAATAACAGATTTTTTTTTTTTTTAAAAATACTAAGCGCTTTTTATAATTTCCCTTCTCTGGGTCAAAAAGGACAATTTAAGTACCCCTGTAGTTTTCAATTATTTCAAAGAAAATAACAACACAAACGAAGAAAAGTGCGGCTTAAGTCATTTGAAACCAAACTTTCCCATTAAGAAAAATATGCAAGTTTCAACAGTCAAATTTATGATTGAAAGCTAGATAACGATAAGAAATTCTCTGCATCAGTTGAGCCGCACTTTTCCTCGTTTGTGGTGGCATTTTCTCGGAACATTTGAAAACTACAGGAATACTTAAATTGTCCTCTCTTACTCAGAAAAGATATTTTGTCCTTTTGAGTGCATTATGAAAAGTGCTTAGTACTTTTTAAAAAAAATCTGTTAGATCCCACAATAAATGATAAAAATTTAGCACACAATATGGCGTACTTTGGAGCGTCAGTCTGTCATCACTGCAGCTGAACTATATAAATGAACTAAAAATGATAAAGTGCTTGATTGAGTAATTTAAACGATTTTATGTGAATTGGGTGAAACACTCCTACGTAATTTTGTTACACAGCATTCTTTTTTACTCTAAATAAAAGGTGCGTCTGCTTAGCTGAAGATTTTTTTGCTTGTTGTCTGTACTACCCGGATTATCTGTATTTTCGTTCTTCCGGATTATTAATCCGGGAAACTAAGTTATACTGCACATTGCTTCCTGCTAACTTTCCATTATGTTTATCCTATCGACTTAAGTAGGGTCAGCTACGGTAATTTTAAACAAAATTTCTATTGCTTGAATTGATTCGAAATTTTCGTTTGCTGATTTCATTTATGCTTTTGCGCGTTCTTAGGAGACATTCAACCTTTGTTCAGTGTTCTGAGTAATTTATTAATTTTTATGTTAGTTTACAGTTACTGTTATTTTATAATTTTACTGTAAATAAAGTTAAGCTAAATCTTGAAAAAGTAAAAAGTTGTTCAATTGTAACCTGCGATCAGTTAATGGGAAAAAATCTTTAAAAACAGCAAATGACCAGCTTAATATATGAAAAACACAAAATTTATAACTTATTTAAAAGAATAATGTTGATTGTCTTCCAAAGCGATATACGCGAAGAAAAACATAATTATTTTCAATTACCTCAAAGAACAATACCCCCAAAGAGTTCAGGTAATCGGAAAAAAATCCAATAAGCACATAAAGCAGGGAAGATGACATTCATAAATAAATATTTCAGTAACATAATGCATGACCAACAAAGTTGAAAGTACTTCCACTTTAAGGTTTGCTGGAAAGCATACAATTTTTACCGAAGTTAACTGATCTTACGACTTTTTTTTTATTGCTATTTTTAAGCAATGGAGACATTCCCCCAGCTGTTCAGAAACAGGCGAACTTTCTCAGTGTCTTCTTCATGCTACCCAGTCGTCACCACGAGTGGGGTAATGCATTTTGTTTCTATTTACCACAACTGACTCTATATATGTAGGAGAATGTGGGGCAAAGTGAAATTGTGCGATAAGTGAAATGGTGATTGAACACAAAAATCGTGTCAATGGCCACAGTAAGACTCCTTCCTTCCCAGTTCATAGCTCCATTTTCATTTTTATGAAATAATAACATATGCAAAATATAAAACCCACACTTGCTAAGCAATAAATAAATACCTTTGTGCCGAGGAATAACATGAAATATTCAACGTTATTTAGCACAAATAAACAAATTACAGAAGACACGTGTTTCGGGGTTTCAAGGAACCCCCCTTGCAGTTCAAAGGTATGAGCCTCTAGATGTAAAGACATCCAGTAAAAGCAATGAAAATGGACAGCAGACGATAGCTAAGCTGTCTGCTGTCCATTTTCATTGCGTTTACTGGATGTCTTTACATTTAGAAGCACATAACTTCGAATTGAGAAAGGGGTTCCTTAAAACCCCGAAACACGTGTATTCTGTAATCAGTTTATTTGTGCTAAACAACATTGGATATTTCCTATTATTGTTACACACTGACTAATTTAATTCTTCGTTCTTGAAACACGTGAATCGAACAACTGACTACAACTGTATTTATGTCGAGGACTGCATACTAAGTGCCTTGCGTCCATTATTTTTTATACCGATAGATGGCAGCATCATCACCGGATCGAACAGTTAATGAGAATTTAGAACTAGTCCAGGAGCTAATAGCTACCTGGTGCTAGCATCCCCAGAGGTATCGTTTCACTTGGAGGACATTGAGACCACGAGCGTATTTAACGTCGCCCAGTCCACTTTAATGACGACGGTGGGTCTTCGACCATCGAGGTTCGAACTCAGGACCCTCCGGCCCCGAATCCGACACTCTACCGATCGGGCTACCACAGCCCTCGTGAATCGAACAATTTTATCACTTTTTTCAACCGATCGTTAATTTTGAACTTTAAAATGTGGAGTAGCAATGCCCCTTTATTTTTGAAAGTGAGGGTGCAGTTGCTCCCCTCTCCCCAACGATCTGCCTTATGAGCAGAACGATACTGCTCCCGGAACTGTCCCATTCTCGTGCCGAATACAGTTTTATTCTCTGGATGCGATACGGGCACTCAAGCACCGAAGAGAGTAGGAGTTTTTCAAAAACTTGAACGACATATTTTTAATTTTTTGCCCGGGCATCGCTGAGCGAGTGCAACTATCATTAAAATTAAACACACAATCTTTGAAAATATTTTTTAAAAACTTTTTTTGTGATTTAAAAAGTGTTTTAAATGTGGAGCAGTCCTCTTCTTTCACAAAAGTCTTCACTGGGGTTGATTCCATCAGTCAAAAGCACTACTTTTAGTCGTACTGTAGTTGTTAGAATGAGTTAAAAAAAAAAAAAAAGCATGGGCGAAAAAAAAATTTATTTTTAAAATGTTTAATGTTTTATTCATTTTCTAAAATTTCAGATTTTTCATACAAGGTGTGGTTTTTATGACGTCACAAGTGATGAACTTTGGCACACTGAATGCTTACGCTTGCTGTCTACCGCGTTTCCACTATATTATAATTAAGAAGCGAACTAAAAATTGTGCTCTACGCTTGCTATCAACCATATCGAGTACATGTGAGTAAAGATGCGAATTAAATATTGCGCTCTGCGCTAATGGCATCAGTGAATGGCATTTCATCACTTGTGATGTCATGTGCAGAAGCGTAAAAAATAAAATTGAATTTGCGCATCGATTAAATAATTGTCAGAAAACATTTAACGCTGCCAAATTATATTTAAAATGGTCAAATTCTATGTTTTTAAGCATGCTCTTTCAAAAAATGAAAATACTTTTAAAATTTCGAAACGATCCCATGTAAGGTGCATGTTACTTTTCATATGAACAAGTCCCCTCTTGTTGTTTTTCTTCTTTCTTTTCTTTTCTTTCTTTTTCTTTGAAAAACATCTAACTTGGTACAAAAACACAAAAAAGAGCTAAAGCTCTACGAAATCACGTGGAAGAACTCGTAAGCTGCCTGAGTGCCTTCGGAAGCATTCGGAAACTCTCCGAGAAGTGCCGAATGCAAAATAAATCGCCAGCGCTTCGGAATTCATCCTCAAAGTCTTTTGGCGGGCATCCAGTTATGCAACCTAGAAATAGATTATCGATGGTGGCACTAAATAGGAGATGAGAGGGGGGGGGGGGGGGAGTGAAGTGGTTGCCCGAAGTATGCCTCTGGAGATTCCGAAGAAAATTTAGTCTTTAAAGTTCAGAAATCTGATACCAGTTATAAAAAATTAATGCACATAAAACTTGCAGGAAGTTTCAAGTTCAAAGCGCAGTCAGAACTTTCCTATGAAAAATAAATGCTTTTAGTATGAAAAGTGTATTTTGCTTGGTATATTCTTTTTTTTTACTTCTCCTTTTTAAAAAAGATTCTGACGTTGTAAAAAATACAAAGAAGATATACATAAGAATAAAATGTCAAACAACAGAAATGGCGCAATAGAAGAACACAACATTAAAACAAACGCATGAAAAATGCTTCCACTTTCTGTGGGATCAAGTACAATGAAAAGAACCAATGAAAAACGAAATAATCGGCACTTAACAGTATCTATAAACCAAATAGTTCATTTTTATGGACTGATACTTACGTAAAAGAGAGGTAATTTGAGGTGCATATTGAAAGGGAAACTGCTTTTGATGAGTGGCAGTTAAAGATCAATTAGTGGTTCTAAATAAAACTAGATTCATGGGATTTTGAAAAATTATTATGGTAATAATATATTTACTTTATGATGATATTTTCTGGAAACTTTTTTTTTTTGTTTTGTTTTATAGAGTTACTAGTGGTACCCGCACGGCTTTGCCCGTAATAGAAAATTAAAAAGTCTTTTGGTTCGCCTGTATATTTACAAATAGTGTATGGTGATTTTTCTCGCCAATTGGCTTGTACCAATGTTACGGTTCCACGTTATGGTTATTTCGTATCTCGCCAATTGACCTGTGCCCATGTTACGGTTCCACGTTATTATAATTTTGTAATTTACTCCTCTATCTTATGATATTTTTGTTCCTAAAATTGAAATAGAAAAAGAACAAAATCGAATTTTCGAAAAATCGCTTCGAGGTGCATACCCCATGCTACAAACTAACTTTGTGTCAAATTTCATGAAAATCGGCCGAACGTTCAAGGCGCTATGCGCGTCACAGATATCCTACAGACATCCAGACATCCTCCGGACAGAGAGACTTTCAGCTTTATTATTAGTAAAGAAGATAAAGATTTTCTCCGTACAAGAAAAAAACTTTTCAGTGGTAAGGATACAAATAGAATGAAATATGTTCGCTCTACAAGCAACAGTGTACTAAGAACTACCCAATAGAACAAGGCCGGCGAATAGGACAAGGAAAGGCCTATATAACTGGAAGTTATGTTAAACTTAAATTTTCAGCAAACGAGCTCTTTGTTGAGCACTCATTCTGAAAATCAGGACATTCATACAAAGAAAGTATAAAGTTGCATGTCAGAGGCGCCCCAATGGGCGGTCACTGCGACCTTCCAAAAATTTCCTTATTCGGCAAATTTTGCCGAACTATTCTGCAGAATCGTCACCATTCAGTAAAACTTGAGGTTCCATTCGGCAAAATTATCATCATTTCGGCAAAATTTGGAGTTCCATTCGGTAAATCCGCCCTTCCGAAAATTTAAGTTCAGGGCGCCCCTGTTGCCTCCAGTGTTGCCAGATGGTCAAGTCCAGATTTCCCCAATTCCCTTCCAACTTTTCCCCAAAAAGCGATGTTTTCTATCAAAATTCCCCAAATTCAAAAATTATTTTTCCACTAATATTTTCATAAAACAAATCGTTTTCCTCTGATATTTTTGTCTCTTGAAAAATTTTTTTTCCCAAAATAGTCAAATTTTCTTATAAAATTATCCAACTTTTTTCTTTCTTCCCATTTTCGCTTTTTTTTTTTTTTTCTTTATCTTCTTTTATCTTTACTAATAATAAAGCTGAAAGTCTCTCTGTCAGGATCTCTGTGACGCGCATAACACCTAAACCGTTCGACCGATTTTCATAAAATTTGGCAAAGAATTAGTTTGTAGCATGGGGGTGTGCACCTTTAAGCGATTTTTCGAAAATTCGATTTTGTTCTTTTTCTATTCCAATTTTAAAAATATTTTCCCGAGCAAAATTATCATAAGATGGACGACTAAATTACCAAGTTATCATAATGTGGAACCGTAACGCAGGCAAGCCAATTGGCGAGATATTCATCATGCATTATTTGTAAATATACAGGGGAACCAAAACACCTTTTAATTTTCTACTACAGGCAAAGCCGTGCGGGTGCCACTAGTCATAAATACAAGCGCCTGACCGAGAGATAAGAAAAAGCTAAACATTTTTTTTCTACTCGCATTTACTACTCTGCTTCTATATGTACATTTAAACTATGATTTTTGTATATATTTATCCAAGAACATTCTTCATCAGACTTATTTTTGCCTGTTTCACGTATCAATTAGTTACTCACGCAGAACTATTAATCCAAATGCGAATTCCGTAGCATAATATTCCACATAATGCAAAATGCAAATTCCATAAAGTTGAGCAAAGCTAAACCAACGCTGTTTGATACAAACAATATAACTACCAGATGTCAAAACGCGAATTTAAATACAAAAAAAAAAAAAAAAAAATTCCCAAAGTTTTTCCCCCCCAGGTTTTCCCCAAAGAATTCCCCTCAAAACCCATTTCCCCAAAATTTCCCCAGAGAGCACCAGATTTCCCCAAAATGGAGAAAATTCCCCTAATCTGGCAACACTGGTTGCCTCTATCAAAATCAAGAAGTTTTTTTTGCGTTACATTAGGCGCGTTTCCATGGACAGTTTCGATCCCGCAAATAAACTGCTTTTCACCGCTTCCCGGTTATTTGCCGGGGAAATGTGGATTTTTTTTCCACGCGGTGTTTTTACGCGAAACAAGCTCGTCTACTTGCTGGGTATAGCCTCGGTTTTTTTCGGAGTCGGAGCGGTTATTTGCGAGGCACAAAAGTGTGTTGTGAACGCGTCTATTGTGAATGAAATGAAAAGATCATATCCAACTTGTGAATAGGGGAGACTTCCTATAGCTGCCTTCTACTACAGGGCAAAAGGCAAGCAAGGCGGTGGAAAACCTAGAAAACGGTGGTAGGACCAAGAAACAGGAACAGACGTTTAGCATGGTCCTTGTTGATGATGATGTTGATGAATTGAGGATATAATTAAAGTGAGAAAGACACATATATATAGTACTAGGCGTAACCAAAAGTTCGTAAACATTTGCAAAAAATTGAAATTTTGCTTGCCAATAACAAAAACAACAAAATTTTCCCCGAAATGATAAAAAGTCCATGTTTAGCAAGAGCTTACGATACTTCAGAGCCACTTAGTAATCCTCATATATAAAGGGTGTCCCAAAATTAACGCAAGATTGGAATTTGCAGCCGTTTTTGCAATAAATGGTTGGCAACCATGAAAAAAGAACAATTTGACAGCTGAGAGTTTAGGGTAATCAAAAATGGAGCGTTATACGATACAATAACGCGCTTTCATTATTGAACAATTGTTTCAAAAATAATGAAAATTGAGGCTGGTCAAGCAGTTACTGTTATTGGCGCTCGGTATCGCAACACGGTAATGCACGGGTGGTTGTGGGCTTGTTGACATAGACCTTTGAATTCAAATAACCCCATAAGAAGAAATTTAAAAATGTTAAATCACACGATCTAGGGTGCCAATTCTGATGACCGAAATGAGAGAGTACGCGACCAGGAAATGCCTTATGCAGTCATTGAAATGTTTCACTCTCTCTAGCTGTATGGTACAATAACACCCCATTTTTACTAACCCTAAACTCTCAACTGTCAAGTTGTTCTTTTTTCATGGCTGCCAACAATTTATGGAAAAAATGGTGGCAAATTCAAATCTTGCGTTAACTTTGGGACACCCTTTATAATAGCCGATGATCAAGTAACCCGAGTGTTTCAACATTGAAACTCGCGCCACGGCATGATAACTTAATATTGTGTTTTGGTAATGTTTGACATCCAGGGAAAGGCTTTATTGCGACACGGCTGAACTCGATCCGGTAACTGAACTGTTTTACGGGTAAGACTGTGTCACTTCAGCGGAATGAAGAAACTGGTCATCAATGAACGCTACCTACTGGAGTTTAGGGTTCATCCACTGGAGTTAGGGTTAAAATTTCAACCATCAAAATATCACCAAACAGGCAATGGCTTCGTTCAAATGTAGAAGCAATTTTCACCCGTCATACCTTGGCGGGCGACTTTCTAGTAATGTAATAACATAAGATATTACTTTGCCTTCCTCGGAAAAAGGAGAAATGACAGACCTAATTAAGTACATGCAGTCAGAAAAATATTTGGAGAATTTTCGACGTTTAAAAATGCATTTGAAAACTTCCGCACTGGCAAAAGATATCTTTCATGAGTCACTGTGCACCCTAAATCATTCCCAACATCTTCCTCCGACGGTCAAAAACATTCAACGGAGAAGGGAAGAGAGGGAAAAGAAAAGAAAAAGAAAGCAAATTTCGACGAGATGTAAAAAATAGAACGCTTCAGCTCCTTCTCCACTGCCATTGCCAACAACTGAGGAAGACTCTCCGAATTTTTGCAGCAAAGAACGCTCCGAGCTCAGGTGAAAGGAATTGTTCGAAATAGAAAATAAACAGCTCTTTCCTCTTTTCTGGTGTGCTTGATTTAAATGGCAGACGATGACAGTCATGCTTGAGCCAAATTCTCCGACGAATTAGCAGGAGAGCTACAGATATGTTTGAAAGAGCTCGTGTCGCCACTGCGCCTGCGAACGATGCAAGTTTCGCACTAAAATTCGGATTACACGACGACCGTGATGTCGGGGAAGGACAAAGATCCGGAAAAACTGTAAGTCTCTGGTAGTTTACTTGTTTGAATCTATTTAAATAATCTATCTTGACTTTTTTCGTATGTTAGTCAATGACGAAAAAAAATTTTTTTGGCCGTTATTGGCGACGAAATATGCTCGCCAGAATCTACTCAGCATGTTTCTGACATTGTTGTTTACCCTGTCAATGAAACGTCAATTACATTGAGACGTAAAAGAGGCTTTCAACGATATTTTCTGACGAAGAAAGTCTTATAACATATCATTCTGTAATTTATCTCGTTGCTTTCATTTTATTTCTCTCTCATATGCAGTCTTAATTTGTGTAGCTTTCTTTTTTAGTGGCTTACCCTAATTTTCGCCGACATTTAAAATTTCCTCCCGCCTTAAATATATCAAAGGGTAAGGTTGAACTTGAAAAAAAAAGAAGGGAGGGGGGGGGCAAGGGCGGATTCAGGTGAGGGTCAAAGGGTCAGCTGACCGCCCTGTGGCAAGAATTTTGTTATGATTGTTATTAAACTTTAATTTTTCAGATCTAGAAAAATATTATATGGAATCAATGTTAACCTTTTTGTTTTTCTGTTGGTTCTGTAAGGTGTTCTTTTTCATAGCATTACAACTCAAAGGAGTGACTGGGTTCGTTTACTGGGTTTATCTGTTTTGAGTTTTTGTTCATTTTCAAAAGAACAATCATCTCTAATGACCTCAATGTTTTTCAGAGCACTCTGCCACCTCAAAGCACATGTGATGTATGTGTTTGTGAGTGTGTTTGTATGTGCTTTTTCCAACTACGTATTTTATAGCTGTAATCTCGTATATTCAAAGCTTGCGGTAAAGTGACCGAAGCAGCCTGTCTGTCTAAAGAATTATGACTTTTGAAGAAAATTCGAAGGACTTTGATCGATGGCGCAGACTGTGTCATTGAAAAATTTAGGGGAAGGGTAATGTTTTAATGGGTTTTAACCTCATTTGGTTGGGGGGGGGGTGCTCCTTAGCATATTAGGAGGTACGCCATCCCCCTTGGGAAGGAGGGGATAGGCAGCCTTGCGAAACTGATACTTTTTAGCGTAGAAAGTATAACGCTGGCCATTGAAACTTGATCCCCTTAGAAAAATTTCTGGATCCCCCCCGGGGGGGGGGGGATTTCGTGTCGCCGAAAAGTAGCGGACACCTTTTTGGTCAAAGTAGACTCGTTTCTTTCTCTTGAACTTGAATATCTTTTGTAAAAGATTTAAGACTCGCATAGTATTGGTGATGGAAGAGGTTAATATTTTACTCGAGTATTGCACCCCAATGTTTGCTTTATTGAAAACTAGTGGCACCCGCACGGCTTCGCCCGTAAAAGAAAAATTAAAGGTCTTTTGGTTTGCCTGTATATTTACAAATAATGTATGGTGAATTTTCTCGCCAATTGGCTTGTGCCCATTTTACGGTTCCACGTTATGATAATTTCGTAATTTATGATAGTTTTTTTTCTTAAAATTGGAATAAAAAAAGAACCACATCGAATTTTCGAAAAATCGCTTCGAGGTGCACACACCCATGCTACAAACTAACTTTATGCCAAATTTCATGAAAATCGGCCGAACGGTCTAGGCGCTATGCGCGTCACAGACATCCAGACATCTAGACATCCAGACAGAGAGAATTTCAGCTTTATTATTAGTAAAGATGACTCTGTTGTATAGAAATACGGACTGAATCCAACTACTATCGGTTGTTGTTGAAACTTGAGCAATTGTGTTTAATGTTTCTCCCTGGGTCTCTGTCTCGACCCGATCCGTTAGCGTTCTTTCTCTCTAGAGGCATTACACAAATAAATTTTATCTTTAATGTAAAAAATGCAGAACAAAAAACCGCTTGCTTATCTTCCAATCACAGTTTAAGGCATCTGATTTACAAGGTTTTTTTACTTTGGAGAAGGAGGGGGGAGGAGAGAGTCTCTCCATGTTTGAAAAAATCATACATACGGTAACGGCACCAGTAACAGACATGTTTAAGACATCGCTCTCAGGTTAACTCAATTTTCTGAGCCTTTTAATGTATTCAGACTTTCAAAACTATTTTTCTCTCATGCAACTACATCTTATTTAACGTTTGGCTGCTTCTGGATCATCTGAATAAGTTAATTTTAGTGTTATTTGCTCGATTTCGAAAAAATGTTCGACCCCCAGTAACAGACACTGACAATTCTGATTATACCCAGACACAGATAGGATGAGGAAAGGACGAGTAATGGACAGAATTCCCTTTTTCTCTTCAAAATGTGCAGAAGTTCTTTATTTTTAGATCTAAAACCTTATTAAATTCAAATGAACAGGAAACACCGGCGGAACTCGTGGTGGCTGTTTATAACCTTCCACCACGGCCTTATAAATATCAACTGGCTCATAAAATTCACTCTAATAACACTAGATGGTAACACCGTATTCATGGGTCGCAAAAGCATTAGTTTTACCCGCCTAAAATTCCTATTATTTAAATCCAAGCTTACGACTGTCTGTTACTGGGCCGCTACCCTAATTTTGCATGTATTTCAGACTATCTTTTCAAAATTTTGATTCAAACTAAATATCCTACGTAAAGGACACTAATGAATGGGGTCGTTTCCAAAATTTTAAAAGCATTTTTTTCTGAAAGAGCATGCTTAGAAACATAGGATCTGACCATTTTTTAAATAATTTGTCTAAGTTAATTATTTTTAAAAAATTTCTTAAATCGGTGCGCTTTCATTGTTTATGTCTTCTGCCGATGACATCACAAATGATGAAATGCCATTTAGTGTTGCCACTCACATAACAAAATATTTAATTCGCATCTTTACTCACGTGTATCGGCAACGTTGTGGTTGATAGCAAGCGTAGAGCGCAATTTTAATTCGCTTCTTGATTATCATAATGTGGAAACGCGATGGAAAGATGCGCCAAAGAGCATCATTTGTGACGTCATCAAGACCACGCCTTGTTTGTGAAATCGGACGTTTAAAAAAATTAATTAAAAAATAACTGTTGGGAAAATGAAAGTATTTTCTGGGTCCATGATATTTTTTTCGCTTATTCTATCAATTTCAGGGACAAAAAGTACTACTTTGACTGAAGGAAACAACCCCATTGGGACACTTTAAAAGTTCCAACATGAAGCAAACGTCAAAAAATAAACTATCTATAGGAGAGAGGGGAGCACATTTGGACAGGGGCACAAATGGAGAACTCAATTTTCCCGAGCGTAAAAAATTATGGGGGGGGGGGGAACTTTAATCGTAGCAATATTATTAATTTCCCAAGAAAATGTGAAACGATTGGCTGCAAAATTTTCCGAGTTATGTCAATCATGCAGTTTTGAAACTTAAAAGAAAAAAAAAAAATGCTGAATTTGTTTCAATACTAATTAATACACCTTTGTGTTGGATTATGGAAACACATTACACAAAATTAAATCTCTTATTTATTGAATCTAATGATTTCTTAATTAAATTCGTGAAAAAAATATACCAGGCTAGGTTTAACAAAATTAGAAACTTCTAGCTATGAGGAACATTTGAACACTGCTTTGGGGACACAAACAGACAGTCTCAAACGTGCTCCTAATGTTACACATCGATAAATTGTTACACAAAAGTGAAGAAATATGGCTCTTTAAATAATTACTAACAAAAACTTGCTTTCATTATGTGCCTGTATTAAAGCAGCATAGTTACGTTTGGATTGAAGTACGGGAGTCAACACGTGAAGAAGGAATAAATGTCATCTTAATATGTTATAGAATTACAGTGGAGCACAGTTTATACGTTTCATTTTTATACGTTTTAATCATTTATACGTTTTTAAAATTGGTCCCTGCAGAGTCAAATACACATTAACGTATATCTATTATACGTTTTTTCCTTTATACGCTTTTTTCATACAGTCCCTTCAAAAACGTATAAACGGTGCTTCACTGTATTTCAAAAAAGTACAGTATGACTTATTTTATGTTTAAGTCAAAATGTTTACATTAAGAGCCAATGTCTGTAAGAATCAGGCAGTTTACGGCATTTGTGATTGTTGACATTTTTAATTTTCTTTATTTTAACATATGTTGTTCCTTATCATGAATGTAATGTTTGTGCAAAATATGAGCTTTGTCTGCCTTACCGCTTTTGGGAAATTAAATTTTTAAATTTAGGGGGCGTGGCACATTTTTGCGTGTTTTTCAAATTTGCAGATTTTAAAGTTCTTGTTGCTTTAAGCGCCCCATAATGACATGGATTTTTAAATTCTATACTATTATATGGTCTTCTTAGATATTATTACAGCTGTCAAATCGGTGTCACTACGAGGGCGACGGCCACAAACTCCGTTTAAAAATGACCGAAAATGTATTTTTTTACTACATTCATTGCCAATTTTCTCGAAGCGCCTTCATGATGACACCAACGTTTTTACTTAAATTCCTAGTTACACTTGCATACATCAAAAATATGTAATAAAATTGGTGTCACTATAAGGGCGTGTCACTATATTGGAACTTTTATGTGATAAATTTCACAAAATTGCAAATGTTTAAAATCTAACTACTACTCTCGCCCTCATAGCAGAGATCTGAAACTAATTACGTTTGATAACCAACATGTTCGTCTAACATATGAAATAAAAAAAATCGGTGTCACTCCTATTACTTTTGGAAATATAATCATTCGAAATTAGTATGTTATGGAGTTATTTAAAAAAAGACTTTTCTAATTCGAATGGCTTTTTGCACAGTTTGTTTTAAACTTTAATATAAAATTACAGTAGTGACACCTAAAATAATATGTTTCTAATGCTTTTTACAAAAAAAAAAAAAGCTTTATAAAAAGCATTAGAAACACAGTAAATCGATATAGGTACAGATGGACGTATTGTGTAATGTGCATTATGGCTAAAATAGTCGTACTAATATTCATATTTTTCCAACCATACTATTTTTTTATCTGTTATTTGTATTAAAAATGCAACTATTTATAACATAATGTCTTAAACAGTGATGAACATAATGTATTATATAGCGAGCATTCAGAATCTGAAACATAATTTGAGGATGACGTAGACTAAAACGAAGAAAACAAAAAATCAAATCACCCAGTTTCAGAAAGACGATCATTTCTTATTGATATCTGGTAATTTTGTAGCACAAAAGCTTCCTGTTGTTCCTGATAAGACCCAACATATGTGAAAATAAAGAAAATTAAAAATGTCAACAATCACAACCTGCCTGATCCTTACAGACAATGGCTCTTAAGCTGTGCAGAAGCTTTCAATAAAAAGTTTCCTAATGCCTGGAGAATTGATGGCATCAACTGAAGGAATACTAATAGCTATATGAGGCAACGAACAAACCTCTTCATTGCAGAAAATATTGCTGCATTAAAATTAAAAAAAAAAAAAATGCTTAGACATTGTGGAATGATACAATTTTCAAGCAAACTTTTAAATTTTGATTTTTCTGGAATTTCAAAGTTCCTACACAGTCCAAAATTAATTTCTGATATTTTTTGTGCATTCAAGTCGAATCAGCATAAGTCCTCCACAGTGGCAAAAAAAAGAGAGAGAGAGAGAGAGTTTGATCCAGATGTCTTTGCCATTTAAAATTTTTTATATTGCTTTATTAATGGTGTCCAAATGTGCCGCAAGCATGTCCAAATGTAAACCATGTAGGGGCACATGTGGACGATTTTTTAACTGAACATAAATGTACCGTAAAAAATAAATAAATAAATAAATAAATAAACATCAGAAATAATTAGTCTTTTTTTTACATTAAAAAAATCGCGATTCATTTAATGCACATAATTTTCTATTTAAATGGGACACACATTTGTGAGCTCCGGGCATATAAATTACTCTAACAAGGGCTACATTTCCTCCATTTGTGTTAAGATTTCTCGGCGTTTACTTTCTTTTCTTTGAATTAAGTAATACGGAGTACAAATAAATAAAAGAAAAGAAAACAAAATCGAACTCTTTTGTCTAATTTGTGCAGTGCTTTTGGTATTTTTCCTCAATTAAAACTACCAGTCTTTCGTATGCATTCAACATAAAAAATATAAAAAACAAACGTCAAAAAGTAGGTCTTACATTGTGCACTGAAACAATTGAATGCTACACGATCAAATACTGAAGAGTTAAATGACGCGCTACCAATCGGTTAAAAAATGAGTTGGCGATAAAGCCAGCAAAGTTTTTCAAACGTTTTTGTTTACCTGTAAAATTTTTCGATTTGTTTTGTGGTTAAGTGCGGATAAAACTTTTCAGAGTCCATGAAGAGAAAGTATCGAATTATTTCATTTTAATAAAACGTTGCCCCTATACCACCACGTGTACCACAAAAATATTTATCCAAGTTTAAAAGCGTTTAGGTGTCCATCAGGAGGCCTAAAATTTATAATTTTCTTCAACAAATTGATTTTTTTCGATTTATCTTTTAAAAAATTACATAAGGTAAACCGGGGAACGTTTACAAAGATTTTTTTCAATGAATTCTGTAATTTTTATGTTTTAACTTAGAACATTTTAGACATTGCGGTTTTATTAAGCAGTTAATGGAGTCAAAATTGGTATATTCAATTGTTGCTCAGCTTGTGTTTTTAACCGTTAAAAAAAATTATTTTTGAGTCCAAGTCGGTTGCGTAAACTTGCCCTGGACATGGGGCATGTTTACGCATGTTTATTTTGACACCTAATGTGGTTCTGTTAGTGTTTTGAACCTAATGTCTTACCATTGCTAAAATAAAGCGAATTTATTACAGACTGCATAGTGTATAAAGTTGAAGCTGAAGGGGCATGAAGACAGAACTTTATGATTGTAAGCTATAATATACGACTGTGTAACTTAATTTAAAATTAAATGGTAATTTTCAAAACTAAATAGCTGTAAAATACTAAAAATGTTCGAGACAGTTTGGAGCGAAAAAAGTGTCAGGGGCACGTTTAAGTAAGACACAGTAGAACGATAGTAAAGGTGCTTCGACGTTCAAAGCGTAAACTTGCCCCGTCGGCAAGTTTGGATTTATTTTTAACGTGCAAAAAAAATAAAAAATAAAAAAATGATAACATTTCAGTTCATACAAATGCAATTCTCAGAAAAGGATAAAATTCTGCTAATTTTTATATGTTTGTTTTTTCTTAACTAAGTATTGTTTATTCACAATAAGCTTCAAAACGTTCAACACAAAATTTAATCAACTTGGTAAAAAACAGAATATTCTTTCTGCATGCTAGACCAGTGTTGCCAGATTGGGGGAAATTTCCCCATTTTGGGGAAATCTGGTGCTCTCGGGGGAAATTTTGGGGAAATGGGTTTTGAGGGGAATTCTTTGGGGGAAAATTTTTTCTTTGGGGAAAACCTGGGGAAAAAAAAAAACCTCGGAGAAAAAAGATTTTTTTTCGGATTTAAATTTGCGTCAAGTTATTGTATCAAACAGCGTTGGGTTAGCTTTGCTCAACTTTATGGAATTCGTATTTCGCATTATGTGGAACATTATGCTATGGAATTCGCATTAATGTTCTGCATGAGTAACTAAGTAACTAGTTGTTACGTGAAACAGGTAAAAATAAGTGTGATGAAGAGTGTTCTTGGATAAATATATACAAAAATCATAGTTTAAATGTATATACAGAAGCAGAGTAGTAAATGCGAGTAGAAAAAGAAATTTGGTTACTTCTTATATCTCGGTCAGGCGCTTGTATTTATGACTAGTGGCACTCGTACGGCTTTGCCCGTAGTAGAAAATTAAAAGGTCTTTTGGTCCCCCTGTATATTTACAAATAATGCATGATGAATTTCTCGAAAATTGGCTTGCCCACGTTACCGTTCCACGTTATGATAACTTGGTAATTTACTCGTCCATCTTATGATAATTTCGCTCGGAAAAATGTTCTTAAAATTGGAATAGAAAAAGAACAAAATCAAATTTTCAAAAAATCGCTTAAAGGTGCACACCCCCATGCTACAAACTAATTCTTTGCCGAATTTCATGAAAATCAGCCGAACGGTCTTGCCGCTATATGCGCGTTAGAGATCCTGACAGACAGAAAGAGATCCGGACAGAGAGATATCCAGACAGAGAGACTTTCAGCTTTATTATTAGTAAAGATAAAGAAACATAAAGAGGACAAAAAAAAGAAAAAAAAAAAAAAAAGCGAAAATGTGAAGAAAAACAAAGTTGGGGAATTTTATAAGAAAATTTGGCTATTTGGGGAAAAAAAAAATTTCAAGAGACAAAAATATAAGAGGAAGTCGATTCATTTTATGAAAATATTAGTGGAATTTTTTTTTTTTTTTTGTATTTGGGGAATTTTGGTCGAAAACATCGCTTTTTGGGGAAAAGTTGGAAGGGAATTGGGGAAATCTGGATTTGACCATCTGGCAACACTGTGCTAGACCGGAGTTCGACGAATGCTCAAGAACTTGTGAGGATATTTGCTAGGGAGCAGCATCAATATGTTATGACTGTTGGCTCTCCAGTTATAATTCGTTTTGAAAAAAAAGAGCACTTTGTAAACGTGCTCCGGTCTACCCTATACATTTCAATAAAATATCAAGTTCAGAAATCATTAGCGAACATGTTTTCAAATCAACATTTGCAAACGAATAATAATAAAATATACTATATTTAAAATGAAAAATTTAACTTAAATAAAAATACTTCATATTTTGAGTACTATATGGGAGACTTAAATATTGCAAGAGAGCAAAAACTTAAATTTATTACTAATTATCGACTTTACTGCTTGTATTTTCAGCTTGACATGTTCTTAAAATTTACCTTAGGGGCTATTTATTAATTACGTAAGGGTCGCGAGGGGGGGTGGAAAAATCTCTACACACCTTTACTTGGGGGGGGGGGAGTCAAACCCGTTCTTACGTAATATTTTCCAAGTCGATATTTTATATCAGAAATCGCGCGGTCAAGTGATTTGGCAGGGATTATACAGTGGAGCACCGTTTATACGTTTCTCTTTTATACGTTTTTATCAATTGTACGTTTTTTAAATTGGTCTCTGCAAAATCTAATACATATTCACGAATACCTATTATACGTTTTTTTTTCATTTATACGCTTTTTTATACAGCACCTACAAAAACGTATGAACGGTGCTTTACTGTATTTCATTTGCATTTGGAACGAAAAAACGTATTAAGAAGAGCTGTTTTTTATTTGTTTTACAAAGAATGAAAAGTGTAAAATATGTATAATAAAAGAATCGTACTTTGTATGGCATGTTTTATTTTTAATTAGCATCGCATCATATATTTAAAAAAAATGTCGAAAAACATTCAGTCTGGGTTCCAACTTTTTAGTAAATATTTCTTTACACATTACACATAAAGGTTTAATTTAATTATAGTAAATTTAATAACGATTCCAGTATCGTGATTTTATTATTTTGAAAAAGGAAATGGAATGTTACGTAAGAATAGGGGGGAGGAGTTTGAAAAATCTTACGTAGCCTTACATGGAGGGAGTGGGGGACGTCAAAAATTGCGAAAATCATCCTAACGAAATTAATGAAATTACATTTAAAAAATATATATATATGGGGAAAAAAAACAATTTTTTGAAGAAAATTACGAATTTAAGGCCTCCTGTTATCATTTCTTAATTTGGATAAATACTTTTGTGGTACATGTGGGGCTATAGGAGCGACTTTTTATCAACATGACGTTTCGAACTTCCGAAAAAAAAAATATTTTTCGATTCGGCTTAGTTCACTGTGCTGTTTTACACTTTCAGACGCAAGTCGACACCGGTTGCCGTTGTTCAAATAATATGATTTTTTTTCATTTGTTTTGAGCTAAAAGGAAAAGCATAAAAGGGTGTGTGACTTGAAAATGCAACTTTAGTATTTTTTTCGGGAGGGGGGCATCCTAGCCTGAATACTTATTGTTTAAAATATGACTACCGATAGTCAAAAGTGGCAAGCCTATTTTGTGACTTTGGTAGCCAGTGGCTACCAGCGAGTGTCTGCAGCATGGCGCGGTCCTACTCGTGAATTAAAGGCGAAGCATATTGCAAGCTGGTATACTGCGTGTAGTTCTGTCTTAGCCCTGGCTAAGGGGCGATAACTTACAGTTACCCAAGCTTTGCTTTGTAATAAGAACGAAACTGAATGTGATGACTGGGCTGTTTGATATATGCCATGTAGTTCTGCCTTAATCCTGACTTACAAATACAAATATACAAATACAAAAGTGATGACCAGCAGCAGGCTCTGGGCCCAGCTAGGCTGGTCCTAGTCAATTTATTAGTCCTCGATAAAGATCAATATCCCTCTTAAAACTATCTACTCCCTTGTTCATTACCACCTCTTCCGGTAAGCTGTTCCAAGGTTCCTCTACCCAGCTAAAATGATAATTTTTCCTAATATCCATGTTAGCCTGAGATTTAAATAGCTTAAAACAATGACCCCTTGTCCTGTTTTCAGTACACTGTTAGAATTACAGGAGCCGTTGAAAGGTCCTTTGGCACCCTGGGGTGAAAGCAAGGTGCATCCGTATGAAAACGGAGGCTTGGAGATGTCCTTGCGGTTCTTTTGGCTCCTTTAAAAAGGGGTGCCCAACTGTCACGTGATCTGTCACATGATATTTATGATTTTTAATGGCGGCGTTCATGAAATGATAAAAGTCATTTTCATGCATTTTGTATTATTACGTTTATTTTTCAAATTTATTCTTCGTGATTACAGTAGTAGATGCCTTCTTCTGACGACTCGATTTTACTAAAAGGAGCTTGTAACCCTGTAACCGCTGTTCCATGCTTGTTTACAAGTCAATGAAGTGAAACTGGACCGTTACTACTTCGCTAAGTTTTTTTTTGTTTTTATATTTATTTCACGTATGATTATTTTGTTTCGGTCGCTATTCTTTTGAGAGATGAGAAAATTATATAGTTTCGCTCACAATTCTGTAAATATCTTTGACTTTTTTTCGTTTTAATGAATCTACATCGCGTGTGCTGATACATATGTGCTGAATTTAAGGTGAAACATTTTTTGACTTTGAGATATTTATCCACGTGATTTCATGCTGTCAATTGTTTCGAAAGCTAAAGTGCATGCATTTTTATTTCGTTTCAAACTATTTGGGTCGTTGCCCAGTCAGAGATGTTTTAAGAAAATTTTCTGCCTTGCGAACGATCCTATTGGTTTGAAGCGCTGATTCTCCTTAAACGAATGAAGTTGAAAGTTCTGAAGATTTGTTTACTTCTCGTCAAAAAAGTTTTAAGACTAAACTTTAAGGCTTGTGTAGTAAATTAAATCTTGACTAACATGCTTCATTATAAATAATGATGTGAAACACCTCTTAGCTGCTGCATAGGTTTTAAATTCAAATTTGGTAGGTTGTGGCAAATAGAAAAACATGCTTTGCTCTAGCAACAGAGCAATTGATATTTTTTGTATTCCCATTGACCAAAATTGTGGAAGGATCCTGATTGAGGAAGCAGTCTTGAATTTACAGTCAAACCCTGACTTAAGGCCCACCCTTTAAAGCACCAATCCTATTATGCCACCATAATTGTGTCGCTTGTTATGACGCAGACCAATACCATGCTCCAAAAAAATGCTTTTTCAAAAAAATTTCTGATGTTTACAGTAAGTTGACAATTATTTAATTACAAATGGGGCATTCCAAGGTATTTTTGACATTTATGTAGAGTCCGTAACGTGACCTTTTTTGCCATAACTTTTTAATTTACTGTTTAATTAGCATATTATTTTATTTTGATCTTTTCCTACCAACACACCAGCTCAAATTAAAATAATTTGCAAATCAAACGGTAAATTAAAAAGTTATAGCAAAAAAAGGTCACGTTACGGACTCTACATAATGTCCAAAATACCGTGGAATGCCCCAAATACTGATTATTCTCTTCTGTATCTATAGTGTAATAAGCACTCCCATCCAAGTTATTCAAAAGTAGAGTACACCAAAATGTTTCCAGGCAAAAACGCTTTGTGGAGAGCTCGTTTGCAATAAACTTGTGGTCTACTCTCTACCGAAAAACACTATCAGGGGTTGAATAGGAAAGTGGGGCTTTGTTAACATGTGCCTGCATTTTTTACACCAGGGCTTAAATTTTACACAACCTTTACAACCCTTTTAGCTAAATGAGTTTATGGGATGAAATTACACCAGAAACTTGTCAATAGCTGGAGATATGGGGATTTAGTTGAAGGTGAAAAACAGAGTGCAGAGTAATGTTGAAATGAGAGATTCAGAATAACATCAACAAAGAGATTGTTTTGCAAAATCTTCCACAGTAAATAAATACATTGATGCCAAAAAATCAGTTTCAGCTTTTGAAAATATGGCTCTCGAGGAAATTATGAAGTTAGCGATTCCGATTCATCTGAAGGAGAACTTGAAAATGTAGAAGGGAATTTTAAGTCAGAAACTGTAAAACGAATGTCGCATTTAGAAACTAACAAAATTCTTAAAGGAATATGCGACTGATAGAAAAATGTTGAACAGCCTTCTTGCATTAGAAAAGAACAGAGCTATCTTTTTTGAGCAAAAAAAAAAGTCAAACTGAAACTAAAGAATATTAATATTTTGGACCAGAAAACAGGTAGTTTAGATAAACTAATTAATGTTGGAGCCTGAAAGCTATTAATTTTTTTAACTTAAAGAGGTAAAATCATGCTTTAATTTTATCACATTTCTTAACATTATTTGTAATCTTACACTTTATATTTCGATATATTGCCAAAATCGATATAACGTCACCAAAAGATGGGATTTGACAGTGGAGTTATATCGGAGTTTTACTGTAAGTCTATCAAACAGTCATATTAACATGATGACAGACTGCAGGGTTTTGTCGAAGCAGAAAGTGGCTCAATCACATAGGCATGATCATACATCATTGTATCCAAAGATGTCACGAAATAGTGCTCAAAGAACTCCATAACTTGAAGGTGAAAATTCTGGTTTTTAAAAGCAAAAGCATTAGGCTCAGAGCTGAAACATTAGGAGTACAGTAGAATACCTTTATGAGGCCGACCTGTATAACGCAATTGTCTATAAACCGCTCTACTTTTCAAAAGTAAACAATAGGTTTTGAAGAAAAAAATCTCTCTGGTTTGTCTTGCAAACATAAATATTGTTAGGTAAATTCAATTTTAAAACTGTTTTTCATCTTAATTCAAAGCTTTTAAATAAAAATTAGTATTCACTGAGAAAAGAAAATACCAGATGGCTCTTGAAAATGCAGCTGTTATGTTAACCATGGAGCTAGCAGAAGTGCAGAATAATTCACTTTCTTTTGATTGTGAAACATATTTATTTGTGAATGACTAATGGTTTATAATTAGTGCTTTAGGACTCATTGCAGATAGAACTCATTCTGAAATGCTAATATATAGATATATTCTGAATATTAGTTTCAAAATTTGAATTGACCTATATAATGCCAAAACCTGTATAACACAAAAGCTCTGGTCCCAAGGTGTGCGTTATAACGGTCTTCTACTGTATTATTTATTAATTGTGGGTACTAATAATGCAATATATTCATTAGGTTTTTAGTTGTTGCTTTGTAGGAATTGAACATTTTTGTATTCTGTCACTTTTATCTTACCTGGGTGCAATATGCTGTCAGATAATAGTACCAGGCTTGATGGTGCACTGATTTGGTGCAAGTAAAAAAACACCATAACAAGATTAAAAAATAACTTTATAAAGTGCACAAGAAAGATGTTGGGAAAAAAAAAAACATTGTCTAGCATGCATCATATACAGGGCCCTTGCTAGGGATTTCAAATTGTTAGCCAACAAATTAGTCAAATTTTAATTGTATTAGCCAAAGACCTAAATTTAGTTAATTTTAATTGTGAATTAAAAAAATTTCCAGAAAATTTCAATTGGAAAACAAAGGAGTAATTTTATAAAATAGACAATGCAAGTGCTAATATTTTAAATATGCAGTATACACTAATATTTTACTAAGCACTTAATAACAATGCACACGACATGGAAATCCCAATTTGTTGTTTTTTTTCTTGCAGATTTTCTAGTTATAATTTTGAGGGTCGAGGGAAAAATCTTTTTTCTATTTTTTATGAAAATTTCCGAAAATTTTCCGTTTGCCAAGAATTATAGCAAATCAGCTTCTTTTGTTGAATTTACAATTTTATCACTTTTGGCGCAGTGGCGAATCTTTAGCGCGGGCCCTGACATTTGTAAGTAAGTTTTCATTTATTCTATAATTCTGCATACATTATTTTCTTAAAAATTACCGCAATGATGTACAACAACTTTGTTATATTCAGTTGGACTAAGCAATGTAGAGATTTCTGCATTGTGATGCATCGCCAACCTTACATGGCAATGTCACAATACATCACAATGTAAGTTTTTTTTTTTTTTTTTTGAAGATACAGTGAAATCTTGTCACAACAAATACCAATACAACTAAATATCGGTTTCAACAAAGGAAATTTTCTATATATTTCATTTCCATTACTTTGCTCTAATTCAATTGCAGCGAAAATTCCGTTACAGTGAGCAAAATTTACGGTCCCTTAAAGTTCGTTGTAACGAGATTTCACTGTAAACTGCTTGTTTAAATTTTAAGAAATATGTTCCAGATGAAAAAATATAAATTATCCCAGATACTACAAACAGATTCTAACGCTAGCTGGAAGTTGCAAAAAAAAAAAAAAACTGTTTAAAGGGACAAGATAGCAATAAATATTACAGGTGTTTTGGTATTACAATGAATCTATTTTCCTAATGCAAAAAGATGTGAGCAGTCTTTTAGCATTTAAAAAGGGGTTCATCAAAACACCAAAATATGTACATGCAATCTTAGTAGCTATTTTACACTTTAAGCGTCTTTTTTTTCTTTTGTTGTTGTTGAATGATCATAAGATATGTATAAACTTTGTTCATCAATATTTTTTCTGTCAAGAGCTTAAGAAACTGCATTTCCTGCAAGTTTTGGGAAAAGTGAAGATCTTCGTTCGCTTATGATACTTCCATGAGAGATAACAAAACTTAAATTTTTGGTTGGGAAATTTTTTTAATTTGCTGAATTGTACTGCATAAGCTATGAGTATGAATTCATCTTATGAGAAGAGACATTAAACATCATTATTTTTTTAAAAGGTAAGTTCAAAAAGTAATCGTTAAATTTTATGAATCTGAAAAAAATTGTGGAATAAGGGCATTTTTGTAGATCACAGTAACCTCCCATCTGGGTGCCCCTGCTTCTACAGAATTTTGAAACAATTAAGATATTGAAACGGTAACGATTGTGGAATGGTGTCTGAATATTGGTGGTAGGATTTGTAGCCAGTGCTATAGTGATGAATTGGTTTAGAGAAAAATTCTAATCTGATTTAAAGATGTAGGATGTACAACAGTTTTTTGCGATGCATTGCCCAACCCCAATATCCAGTAATATTCTATTGATATTAATTGAGATGCACTAAGTAAAAAAATATTCAGTTGAATACCTGGTTAATTTTTTTAATCTAAAAAATTTAATTTTTATTTTATGCCAATTTGAAATATTTTGCAGTAAGATACCACCTCTAAGCCAAGGCTAAGGCCCCCAGAACAAAATGTAATGTACCAAACAGCCTGATCATCACATCCTGAGACTGCAGTTTGGATCTTTTTAGAACTCCTCGGTCAGAATTGGTGAATAACTGAGCAGATGGCAGATATCATCTCAATTGAAGCTGAGAGTGCCTACAAACTGGTAGATAAAGTGAATTCACCAGCGAGTGTTCGCAGCATGGTATGGTTCGACTCGTGAGTTGAAGACAAAGTATGGGTATTTAGCAGTAAGTTACCACCTTTAAGCCAGGGCTAAGTCAGAACTGAATTGAGATGACATCCGAAACCAGCTCTGTTATTCACTATTCCTGACTGAGGAGTTCTAGTAAGAACGAAACTACAGTCTCAGTATGTGATGACCGGGCTGTCGGGGTATATTGCATTCAATTTGAAGTAGTTTATCTAATTTGTGTCTTGTGTGAAATTTAAATGCACTTCCATCAAAAATCCTAAATTTATTTTCCTTAAAAGTATAGTTATTAATTTAAAATAAATAAAAAATAAAATAAATTATTCCAAAAATAACTTAATGTAGTACAACTAATCTTGGCTATGCTTATCAGTAGAGACGTACCAAGTATTCGGTAACTATTGGGTACTTGGCTTGCTCGGACAATTTGCCGAGTACTCAGTACTCGGGCAAATTTTGATCAAGTACTTGGCCAGTACCGAGTAGTTGTAAAAAATTGAATAATGTTCAAAGCAGATGTTACAATTAATAAAAAAAGTGCAAGCATATAAATAATATACTGCAATCATTTACAATTCAAATTCAAATTCTGAGAATAATGAAGTTTGTTATGCCTCAATGGAGTAAATCTTATATTTTAATGCCCCAAAGTTAATGAAACTTAAATATTAAAAATGGGGCAAAAAGGCAAGTACAGAAAATATGAAATTTTTATATTATTAAATGGATTTTTGCCACTAACAAAATTATAAGAAGCATAAAAATACCCTTTCTTAAAAAATAAAACAATGTTAAAAGCACAAATGTGCAGGAACACTGTATACACGTGTTTTGGCATTACAAGGAATGCTTTTTATAATGCACAAAATGTGAGCTTATGGATTTAAAGACATCTGACAAAAGTAAGATTTTTTAACGTTCATTTGCTCACATTTTATGCACTAAAAAAGATGTTCCTTGTAATGCAGAAGAATGTGTCTGCAGTGCTCCTGCACATTTGTACTTTTAACATTGTTTCATTTGCTTTAAAAAATTATTTACATTTGTATGACTAGAAGTATAGATTGATATAATTTGTTTTAATTCAAACTTGATAATCCTACCTTTTATGTATTTGTTTATTTTTACTTTAAAAAATAACTTATTTGTAAAATTATTGACACAAATAAAATCTTTTAAATAATACATAATTAAATTTCATCTGGAAGTTTGTTTTAAAAACTATTTTTTTATATGGAGGTCTATACTACTATTCCAATGAGTTCACAATTTGTCAGGTGTGTGTCCGTGGTTCTTCTTAAAACATAATTGGAACTCGGTACTCGGCTGAGTAGCGAAAGGCCGAGTACTCGGCTACTCGGCCAAAGTGCTACTCGGTACGTCTCTATTGATAAGAAATTCTGCATAAACTGATTAGTTTCTTTTCTGGGGATATAGGGTTTCATAACTGACAATCATGATAACTGGTTATGTTGTAAGGTATAATAACTATGTTTATGTTTTACAGCCTGTACATTGTAAATTTTCATCTTTTCACGAGGTTACTTTGGGACTGAGAAATTTTCAAAGTTAAAGGGCTGTAAGTTTACAGCCTTATTTTGGCTTTGGTTGACAAAAACTAAACTTTACAAAGTGTTTAAATAGTATTAGTTACACTATCTTTTTTAAAAAAATTTCATAGCAGTTTAAAATAATATCGTAATCTTTTACTTGTTAGTTAGAATGCATTGTTCTTAATTATCTATTTAATATATAATATTCTAGGATTGATCAGAGCTAAATAATGTAGACGCATGCGCGCACGTCGTGCGCGGATAATTCAACTGACGTGCGGATACATCGCCGTGGAGTTGCACGTCGTCCGATAATAGTAAAAGTTCATACTCTTTTCTTCTAATTCATTTTAAATTTCTTTGATATTAAATTCGTTGATATTATTTATTTAGATTGTAAAAGATATTTCCAGATCGTATATACACCCAAGCGTGTGGTGGATGTATTCGCTGCGGGCACGCGCATCTCGCGATAATCGTTCAAATTCTTATTTCTAATTTGTTTTAAAGTGATATTTAATTAATTTGTAAAAGTTATAAACGAATAGCATAAACGTAATAATAGCATAACGTATTCATAAATAACTCTTGCTACTAAATTTGTTGCACTTGTTTTTGTCCATTCCCTCAACAGAGCATTTCCAAGAAGCAGCGAATTGCTAGTTTTGCCTTTGTTCTCAGAAATTTGGATATCATATTAATTTCTTGACTTGACAGACTAAGAAGAGAAAGGTCCCACCAATGTATGATCTGCAGTGGAGATATAATACCCAAAATTATGTGAGCTTACGAATGCAAAGATATCGCTAAAAGAAGCTTAGTTTTAAAATTTTGAAATTTAACTTAGGTCTTTGCATAAATAGGCTCATATATAATTGGCATGAAAATTAGTTCCTTGTAACCTCAAAGCATATACCTGCAATTATTTGCAATTTTGTGCTTTATAACGTTGTTTTAGATAACGAATTTTTACAAAATGAAGAAATTTCTTGTGATTAATTTTTTTTTTGTAATCCCAACCCCCTTCCCTCCACATTTTTTTTTAAAAACGTATTAGACAATTATTAGCTTGCAGATACTTTTGAGTTGCGTGCGCAGATACTTTATATTTTTATCTGACTTTGGGATTGATATAAACTCATTTCCTTTGTTGTTCCTAGTGTAGATCAGGCACCTATGGTACAATGGTTCGCAGTCATGTTTCCTACTGTTTTGAATTGGGATATATCACTGTTCCAATGTTACCCCAATCAATGGGGTAAGATTAGGACAAATTTAGATTTTTTTAAATAAAATGTCACTATAACTAGAGTTATTCTTTTGCCATATCTTGTAAGAGGAATACTAAATTGACATATTAGTGATTATTTAGCTTTTTTCTTTGAAAATAAAAATAGGAACAGTTAAACTTTGAAAAATGTTCCAAAGTTATTCCATCCTACAGTACTTTTAATAAAAGATAGCTTATAATGCTTAACTTTATTTACAAATTCTGGAATACAAAAATCAAATTGAACAGACAGAAAACAATTGTTACAACAAAACGATTAGAATTCAAAATTGAAATGTGAAGTTGTTTTAACTGATGCAATTTTAATATATTGGGTTTAATGGTTGATATCTAGAGTGGAATGTTAGGATCAGCATTTAGACAGCTTCAGTATATAGTTTTGGTTACTGCATAAGTTAAATTCAGATTTTCATATGTAATGACAGTTGGAAGAACATGCTTTGTGTTTTCAACAGCTGGGGTTTTTTGGTGTCCAGCCAAAACCAAAAATGGGTAAGCACAGACTGACAAAAATTGTAAAATCTTTGGAGGCAAGGAAAATTGGTGGGCTCCTGACAAATTGTTTTTAGAATTTGTGAGGAAATTCATAATAACATGGTTTGTAGAATAATATTGTTCTGAAATAACTAATTGCCAAGGTATTTCTTTTTTAGTCAGACCTTCAAGTGAAGTATCTGTAAGGTAGATTTAAAGGTGCAGTTTGAAGTTATGTCTATCAAGCATTCATATTCACATAACAAAGGAAGGCAAGGAAAATTGGTGGGCTCCTGACAAATTGTTTTTAGAATTTGTGAGGAAATTCATAATAACATGGTTTGTAGAATAATATTGTTCTGAAATAACTAATTGCCAAGGTATTTCTTTTTTAGTCAGACCTTCAAGTGAAGTATCTGTAAGGTAGATTTAAAGGTGCAGTTTGAAGTTATGTCTATCAAGCATTCATATTCACATAACAAAGGAAGGCAAGGAAAATTGGTGGGCTCCTGACAAATTGTTTTTAGAATTTGTGAGGAAATTCATAATAACATGGTTTGTAGAATAATATTGTTCTGAAATAACTAATTGCCAAGGTATTTCTTTTTTAGTCAGACCTTCAAGTGAAGTATCTGTAAGGTAGATTTAAAGGTGCAGTTTGAAGTTATGTCTATCAAGCATTCACATAACAACAGACTACAGGGTTTTCTCAAAGCAAATAACGGTTCAACCACCTACGCATGATCTCGCCACACTGTCAGTGAGTTTCCAAGGGCGAATTCAGGGGAGGGTGAAAGGGTGACCCCCCCCCCTGTAGTGAAAAATATTTTTTCATTAGTTACGAAGTCTTTAGCAATACGTAAGAGAAGGTATAGTGGGAAAATGTTTCTATAAAATAAATTTAAAATCTTTTTTCCTTACTTAGTCTTATTATTG
>NW_026557943.1:124808-310774 GCF_026930045.1 Uloborus diversus | reverse complement strand
CCTCAAATATTCAAAATTACTACTTTTGTTGGATTTTGGGGCATTTGGAACAGCTTACCAGAAGATGCTGTAATCAGCAAACGGGTAGATAGCTTAAGGAAGGTCATTGATATTCATTGAGGTCAAATAAATTGACTAGGACCAACCTAGTTAGGCCCTTTGCTTGTTGCTGGTTATCAACAGGCACTTATCTGTGCAATATTTTAACTTCAGAAATTATTTTAACATAAGAAATGAATTTTATATGTATCAAAAGTACAGTCAGACCTCCATATATCAAACCTCCACATATCGAAATTTTCTATATACCGAAATTCCAGCACGTTTCCGTGTTCATTACATAGAAAAATTGTTTCTATATATCGAAAAAATCTCTATATATCGAAATTTTTCTCGAGACATTCGTAGATTTTTTTTTTCCACTTTAGACTGTTTGTCTCATGAAAAATGAAGGTTAGGGGAGAATATTATGTTCACTAAAGGTTGCTATGAAACTCATAGGGAATCTGGGTTTGAGGGGTGTGTAGATATGTCGTTGTTCCGTTCTGGAGTTTTTAAATTCCCTCAAGTTCATTTCAAATCTTGTTACCAGTAACACTGTAAAATCAGTTTCAAGTTATCCCTTTTGACTGTTGATTATCATTTTTAGTCTTTTAACTTCAGTAAGAATCATTCAGCTTAAGTAGATTGTGGTTTTTTTCTTTTTCTCTCGATCACATTGTCAAAACGAAAATACCCTAATATTGCGGATCAAGTTGAATTGACGAAAAATGAAGATGTGTGAAGACGCAAAAAGTGTAATTTCTGTTAATTTTTCAATTCTTAACTTTTAATCTGATGCTCGTATAAATTAGAAATTGGGTTTCATACACGAAAATGAGCTTTAATTTTAATGTTTTAGGAGATTTTTATGATAAAAACAGATTGTTTCTATATATCGAAATTTCTATGTATCGAATTTTTTTCCGGCAATTTGCTACTTCGATATATGGAGGTCCGACTGTAATTGCTGTACACATGTATATTTAAGTAATAGGGGTCTTAGTTTTAAAAATTATCCCCCCCCCCCTCCCAGATTAGCTCGGTGAAACTTACAGGTGATTTTGTATGAAATCGATTGATTGCTTTATATTTTGATACCCATAAATAATTATCAAAAGTCTAATACTATTAAACTTAGTGCAACCGGAAATTACCTTCTGGGTTGTGTTTTTGATCCTAACCGCCCTTATATGTGTATGAACCACTATCAATCAAAACCTCTTCTAGCAATTCCATTAAATTTAGGCATTGTGGTTTCTTCTGATAAAAATTAAAATCACTCAGAAAAGGTTCTTTTTTTTATTTCTTTTTATTTTTTTATAATTATTAACTTTCATATTCTATAAAATATACTTCTTTGAATGTGAATATTTCAAAATTAAACCTCGTAGGACCTGCTCCTCTTTATGACCAAGTTTTTTAGACATTTGCAGAAAAACTTTCAACACTGTGGATCTTTTTTTTTTTTTATCAGTCTGTTGTTGTAGAAAAGGCAATTTTGTTTTTCTTTACTTTTGTATATTACCTATTATTTATATGTTTACATTGAATGAAATATTCATACAATATTTTTAGTACAAATTTATGATATTGCCTTGAAAAAAAAATTTTTTGCCTTGAAAAGTACTTGAAAAGTGCTTGAATTTTTTTCTCCCTTAAGCGTATGAACCCTGTTAGCGATAAATTAGATTGTTATTGACTTTGTAATTATTTTATACTTTATTAAATCATGTTAATTAATAGCTACAATCAACTCTCAACCTCTTAACTAACAGTTAGTTAACAATTCAAAGAAACACAAGTTGTTAGCTAACAACTCAGAAAGTAAAGTAAAAGCATCCTATTTCGGCAATCAAAAACAAAATTATTGGAATCTATCATTAGATTATTTGCTTGACATTGCTCTTGCTGGTGATACTTTACGCAAGATTTCACTTCCAGGCGAGAAATTATTTCTGACTGAATGAAAACTAAGATGACAAGGCAAAATTGGTAACTAATAAATATCTATTTAAAAAGGCAAGAGAACTTGTGCAAAATGACGAAACTTTGTAAGAAAGAAAATGATAAAGAATCTGTATCAACTTTCGTGAAAGTGTAGTTGTTTTAGCCTCTGTTGCAACTGAATGTACTTGGACTGATCCTGAAGAACAAGAATTTGCATTAAAGTTTATCTAGATTTGGTCTTATCTTGTTGAAAAGCATTTTCATTATCAAGAAGGAAAATGCCAAAATTTCAATTGTTGTTTCAAGTAAACCTACTTGTCAGAAGAGGATGTTTGTCAGAAGTCCTCTACTTGCCAGAAGAGGCTTTTATTTGCTTTGAAGACTACATTTCTGAAGAGACACACTCCAAATTGGCCTCTTTCTTAACAAAATCCGAAAGAATAACTCTTCCAATGAGACACTGTACAGCAAATATTGTAGAACTAAAACCAAAGGAAACAATTAGATGATTTTATTGCTATCATTCATATATTTCTCCATAAGGGTCTTTTCATCAAGTTTTAGAAAAGATATTATCAAATAGTTTGGATGATGAGTAGCAATCAGAAAAAGGTTTGTATGTCTCACATTCTAAGTAACTAAGGGAGAAAAATTACAATATTGGTGAATGTACAGAATGAAATTGTAAACACATGAATGGCGTAATCGAACTTTTGCATGCTTTTTGTTTGACAGCTTTATAACGTAGCAACCATGAAATGCTTATTATTTTTTTGTATATATAGGAAATAAGTATTTGGTTTTCCCTAACAAACTCAATTTCATGCTGATTTCAAATATAAAATTGGGAGCTTATTTTTACTCTTTTTTTTTTTCACAATGACCGCAATTTTAATCGCTGGTAGCAACCTCTAAATTTTGTTTAAATTCTATGAATTTTTTATGTGTGTGTTTTTTCATCAAAAAGAAGCAATTAAAGGAGTGCCCCATAAGAAATTCAAAATTTTTTTAAAAAGTGCATTATAAGACGCAGACGCACCTTAAAAATGGTACCGAAGGGAAGAACAAAACTAGGCAAAATATAGGTGATCAAATGGTCTTGGTTGTTGACCCATATGTTTAGGTGGGAACTGTTTTATTAGAAACTAGCGGTACCTGCACGGCTTTGCCCGTAGTAGAAAATTAAAGTCATTTGATTCGCCTGTATATTTACAAATCATGGATGATGAATTTCATGGTAATTTGCTAGTCCACGTTGTGGTAATTTGCAAGTCCACGTTATGGTAATTTGCTCGGTAAAATGTTCTTAAAATTGGAATAGGAAAAGAACAAAATAGAATTTTCGGAAAATCACTTCAAGGTACACACCCCCATGCTACAAACTAACTTTGTACCAAATTTCATGATGATCGCCTAAATGGTTTAGGCGCTGTGCACGTCACAGAGATCAAGACAAACTTTGAGCTTTATTATTAGTAAAAAAAATAAACCTACTTTTTTTTCAGAAACTGAACACTTTTCAAGGCATGTGAAGCAGAATTTCTCCCTCTTAAAGCTGTGCAAAGTTAGTGGGGCCTACCTCACTACCTTCATAACAAAGTAGATGAAACGCACAAGGCATTTGTTAGGAACTATTTGTTCAGTAATGGATACCGACACCATCAACTTGAAGTACTAAATGGTCTGAAGTCCGCAGAAACAGGCTAGCCCGCTCTTTTAAAGAAATATTCCTTAGTTCTCTCACATGCTGATTGCTTTTTCACAATGGAGCTTTTTTTTTAATTATGAAGTTCTTCCCAAAAACATATTAAAGAATAAAATTATTTTTAACTTTTTAGAGCAATTTTGAAGTCGGTTCTATTTTTTTTTCTCAAATTTTTTACTTTTTAACAATATTATATGATGCGATATTAATTATAAATGAAACATACCATATATAGTGCAATAATATTATTATATTTTACACTATTCATTCATTATAAAACAAGTAAAAAACAGTTGATCTTAATACGTTATTTCTCTACCTAACGCAAATGAAATATGATCCCTGCAAACCACTTGACCGTCCGATTTCTAATGTAAAATATCGACGTGGAAACTGTTACGTATGAATGGGTTTGCTCTCCCCCCCCCCCCCTAAAGTAAGGGTATGTAGAGATTTTTCTAATTCCCCTCCCTTCTGGACCCTTACGTTATTAATAAATGGCCCCTTGCAAGTAATCTTTAAAAGATTTCAAGAAGCGTAAATATTAAAATGCGCAACCTTTCGCATGTTAACACTCGCCAATAAATTCAGGGCGCTAAGAGCAAGAAGTTTGTTGCTCCCAACACTATTAAAGCACGACCATTTTGATGTGAATTGAAGAGGAGGAGCTGATGCTTGTTGTATTTCATTGCAAACAAGGAGGCGGGCGCCTGCTATTGAAATGAACTAACTGTGACCGATTGCGATTGTTGACGCGCGATCCCCGAGTCACGTTGTCATCGCTGCTGTGTTTTTAATCTCATTAAAGTTGCCTATTTCGCTTTGTTTACTTTTTGAGTCGCTTCTATTCGTTTTTATTATTCCTTCAAGTGCCGGACCATCCTTGGTATTCAATGCAAAACTTCCGTTGGTTAGTGTGTTAAAGTTAATCCTTCGAATATTGGCAGAAGACATCAGAACAGTAATCCACAGAACTTTTCTCAACTATATTGCTATTGCGGTGCGAATGGGAAAGTGACTGTGAGTATCTTTTCTTTTCAGGAAAGAAAAGGGCCAAATTTTTATGTGTGTACTGCTGAAATTTGTCTCTTTTTTTTTTCTTCTTCACAATCTTGTATATACAATAAAGGTACGGTACGGATAATACAACAGATCACAAAAACGCAAAAAAAAAAGCTTTTATTTTATCGCTACAGATTCCTTCACCTTACCACCTCCCCTCCTCTTGTCACCTGTGACGCTATATCACATAATTATACAGTGGACTCCTGTATCCTAACAATCCCTAATGTGAACACCCCGATATTCTGAACGCATTTTGATGGTCCTGGTGAAACTCCTTAGACTTAACATAGCTGACCTCTGTGTGAAGAGGAGTTTAATAAGACCTCATTTGTAGTAATGCTGTCCAATTTTGATCTCAGGAAAGATATTTCTGTGTTGTAAAGGGTTCACAGAAGGGCTACTATTCACTCCAGGGTCACCCGTCACAACCACTATTTTGTGGCTTAACCAGTTGGATAGGACCCTGAAGACAGCTTTAAGTGACCATGAGCATATTTAGCATCCCCCAGTCTCCATAAGTGAAGACGATTGAACTTTGACTAGCGGGCAGTCTTGGTTCAAAAACCGTTTTTTTTTTTTTTGAAAAAAAAAAAGATTTTTGGTTTAAACCAGGTTTTTTTTTTTTTTTTTTTTTTTTTTGTTTACACCGGGTTTATTTGGTTTTTATTACTATTTGTATGAAAACAATTTTATTTTAAGAAAATCATGAAGATTTTATGAATTAATTGTTAATTTAATGTTTAATATTCATATTTGTACCAATTTTCTTTGTAATTAATTACTTAAACAGATAAGAGTAAAATCTTTTAATTTCGTTTCCTCATTTTTAGTGATTTCTATAAGAGAATATTGTTTGAAAATCTTTAACTATTATAAAAAATACAATACGTAAATGGGTCTTGGTATAAATAATAAAAGAAATGATTTACTCAGATATTATTAATAACAAATAACCAGGTATAAATTCTTGAAAATTAGTTTCTTCATAATCATCACTATCTACTAGAGACGTACCGAGTAGTACTTTGGCCGAGTACCGAGTTACCAAGTACCAATTATGTTTTAAGAAGAACCACCAACACACATGTGATGAATTTTGAACTTATTGGAATAGTTGTATAGACCTCCTTGTATTTATAATAGTTTTTAAAACAAAATTCCTGCTGAAATTCAATTACGCATTATTTAAAAAATGTTGCTTATGTCAAAAATTTTACAAAAAAATTATTTTTAAAATTAAAAATAAATTAAAGGTATGAATCAAGTTGGAATTAAAACAAATTATACCAATTATAGTTCTAGTCTGCCAAACATAACTAATTTTTAAAAGCAAATAAAACAAATGTGCAGGAACACTGCAGACACATGTTTCTGCATTACAAGGAACGTCTTTTTCAGTGCATAAAATGTGAGCTAAAGAATGTAAAGACATTTGACAAAAGAATCCGACATTTGTCGGATGCCTTTAAATAGACAAGCTCATATTTTGTGCATTGAAAAAGGAATCCCTTGTAATGCTATAACACGTGTCTGCACTGTGCTTTAAATGTTGTTTTATTTCCTTTTATTTTTACGCAAAGGTATTTTTATAATTCTTATAACTAATTTTTGTTTGTAGCAAAAATCCATTTTTAATATCGAAATTCCATATTTTCTATCCTTACTTTTTTTGCACAATTTTTAATAAATAAGTTTTATTTACTTTGAGGACATTAAATAGAGATTTATTCCATTGAAGCATTACAAACTTCATTATTCTCAAAATTTAAATTTGACTACTAAAAATGATTGCAGAATATTATATATGCTTTCACTTTTTTATAAATTTTAATATCTGTCTTGGACAATATTCAATTTTTTGCAACTACTCGGTATTGGCCGAGTATCTAATAAAAATTTGGCCGAGTACCGAGTACTCGGCAAATTGTCCTAGTAGACCGAGTACCAAGTAGTTACCGAGTACTCGGTACGTCTCTACTATCTGCTATAAATAAAAAAATAAAAGTAAAGTTAAAATCGCCCATTCTTCAACATGGAAAGTATTTTGCAGTATCTACAAATTAATCATAAAGTATGATGTACATTTTACAACTTTAAAAATCAAAACATCAACGTATATTTTGTTTAAAGATTAAAAAAAAAGCTACAAATCATGTAACTTTTTCCCTAATGTATCAATGACAACTATTATAGAAACAGGACAAGTAGGTTTTTAGAAAATCATTATGTTTTCCATTGTAGGTATTATTTCTCCTGGTTTACTGCATTTAGGAATACATTTTTTTAAATCAAAGAAAAGAAAATCATTTTAATTAAAAGCCTCAGTACGAACTTAAATGAAAACACTGCTTAAACATATTTTAATAATGAAAACTTTCATAAAAATTAATGTTTATTGATTCTTCCACCATTCATAAATGAGACATCTTTTATTATATTCGGATTAAAAAAATTCTTTGCTAGGGGTGAAAATCTGGCATTATTATTTTTTTTTTCCTCTTATAAGAGCACAGAGTTACATGGATATTTTCTGCTTCCATAATTTTATTTTAAATAATGAAGAGTCATAAAATTAATATTCATTGATTCTTCCACCATTCATACAAGAACTTCTTTTATTATATTGGGATAAAAGAAAGTTCTCTGAAAGGTGAAAATCTGGCATTAAATTTTAAGAGAACATGAATGTTTTCTGTTTTCATAATCTAATACATTTTCTTTTCTTGGTCTGACTGCATCGTCTATCGCGGATGCAAAAAAGTGTGCAGGCATAAGCACAGTTTTATGCCTACTCTAACTATTCTTGGACTACTTTAGTTATTTTTTCTCTCTCGTCATTTAAATATTCTATTGTTAGTTAAGATACTTTTACACTATGCATCGCTTCAATGGTACAGAATCTTTCTCAATAAATCTTAAGTAATCAAGCAAATTAGGTTTGAAGCTGAAGTCATAAAAGAACCGTTTATGCTATCTTTTGTGATGAAAAAAGTGCCGGGACGGTCACTGCCACTGGTTCATTAAACCTGAACATTTCCACTGCTTACATAGTAGATATGTAAAGAAAAGTCATTCGGTAAGTCAGGAAACATTGTTTTAAAAATGTTTGCCGCAATAATCGTTTATGAACAGATTTTATTTTTTCCACACGATCTCCAACGACGTTGATGCCCATATCCCATTATTTTATCAGATCCCAATTCTAGTTGCATAAAATAGGGTAAAGCAGGGCACTGTAATTTTTTTACGAGGTTTTTAGTTAATATTTGAGCCGAAACAAATATGTAACTAAATGGTAAGTACCTTTGTAGAAGTTACTAAAAATAATTGGGTTTCTAGTAAATGTCTAAATATGGATTAAATTTTTTTTCCTAAGCACTTCAAGTGGGACAAAGTGCCCCACATAATTACATGTGATAAAGCAGGGTGCTTTATCACATGTAATTTAAACAAAAAACTAGTTTAGTCATTGACATCTATTTAAATTATGTCAATTACATTATTTACATAAAATGTTGCATTCGTAATTACATAGTCAAGGATAATGGTCTGTATTGCAATCATATTATCATATAAAATGTTACTCAGTAACCTAGTTATACAGGCTTATCCACCTAATATTTTAATCATCCTCATCTGCGTCACAATTTTCATAAACGTAGAAAACTGAAATGCGCCCGTATTTCTCGTGGGTCTACTCTTTGCACTTCTTCGTACATTCTATCCATACTTGTGACCCCCAAATTGTTCCTGACAAAGTGCCCCACATGTATTTGCTTTGTTTTTGTGACGGTTTAAGCAACTTAAAGCTAACCACTCTTTTGCATAAATACACTAATGAGTAGCTAATTCACTAGGGATTAAGATGAGATAATATTCACATTCAATTGATTGAGGTAAAGTAACACCAACTCTAAAACGTTTTTGAGCACTTAATAACAATAAATAATGTGTTAGTCAAGTTCACTGGCTCAGGAGGTGTCTGAGACTCTGCAGGGTATCAGTGACCTTGAGGAGCTTGAGTTGGTGACAAAAGTTGTCTCCCCGTCACACAATTCCCCAATTGGACTGCCACAGAGTATTTCGGTCAGGGTTGGCAAGGTTTTGGACACTAAGGTAAAAAACACGTTAAAAACCCTGAATTTTACCATTCTGTCCAAAACCTTGTGTCCAAAACTGTCCTAAATGTCCAAAACTATATTTTTGGAAAAATTGTATTTTGTCAGAAAACATTAAAAGCAGAATAAAATGTATCAAAGTAATATTTTATATTGAACATTTATTAAATGAGAACATTCAGCTTATTTATGCAGATAATTTTTTTTAATTTATAGAAGTTGAATTCTTGATTAAAATTTCAACTTGTATGTAACTTGCGTGAGTTTATTTTATTTTTTATTTTTTGATAATAGTAACCTAATTTCCCTATGTTTATGCATGTGTGCAAATGAAAGCAGGGATAGCAAGGTTTTTACCACCCTGTTCAAAACTCTTGTGTCCGAAAGTGTCCTAAACTATTTTTTGTTAAACTATATTTTGTGAGAAAATATCAAAAACAGAACAAATTGTGTCGAAATCATTTTTTTTTACCATTTAATATATTTATTCAATGTGAACATTCAAGTATAAATATAAAGGTAACTAATTTATGCAGCTGAGTTTAATTAGTTGCGTAGAAATTAAATCCTTCATTAAAAATTTCAATTTTTATGCAACAGTTTTTTTTCATTAACCAAATTTTTCGACATTTATGCAAATGTGCGAAAGAAAGTATTCAAAACACAGTGCAATAATTCACTTAAATGCAATAAAAGACAATTTTTTTTAGTTACGAAATGTATTATATTAAAAGTATCAGCTAACAAAAGAATAGCACGAGTTTTATAATATAAGTGTTTAATCATCAATTTCTTGTACTTTAATCTATGATTTAAAAAATAATTTTCGTTAAAACATCGTGCAAAACCTATTTGCAAAAATCATTTTAAAAAATTAAGCTTTTTTTTTTTTTTTTTTTTTTTTTTTTTGCATTTAAATATTGTACATTTAATAACATTCTTTTGAGTTATGAATGAAACTGAAATTAGTTGTCTCGGTAGTGTAGTGAATTTCCATTCACAACTCTTCCAATTGTTACATAAGGAAGTTTTTATGTTTTAGTTATTGGCAATTTTTTTAAGTAAAATGTTTTTTAAATGAACATTTTGTAGAAAAATATAGTATCAAATACTCATTAAACCTCATTAATATCTATATTTATGCATTACGAATATTGCAGTAAATACAAATTGATTAGATTACACCCCTTGAGCTTCAACATAGTTTCGGACAGTTTTGGACTTTAAAAACCACCTGTCCTGTCTTAAACCAGTTTTGGACAGTCCGAAACCCAACCCTGATTTCGATGGATGCTGTAGTACTGGAGCCATCCTAAACAGATGACAACGGCGTCCAACATAAAGTCCAGCTCTTGATGAGACAGCAACCCTAAGAATATAATGCAGCTGGAATGCAGGCTATGGCAAAACTATGGGATGGGGACCTCACTTAATAAAATGTGGAAAAATAAAAAGATTCCTAGTGGAAGATTATTGTTTTGTTATCTATTCCGACTTTTTTAATATTTACACTCATAAAATTGTCCTGTTACTCAACAAAATTAAGAGTAATTATGATTGTATCTAGCAATTTTATTAAGATTTGTTTTTCTAATGTTAATTACAGTCAAATATTTTAAGATGTTTTCATTTTTGTGTGCAGGTGCTTCTTCGTGCCCAGTTCAGCTCTTTAAACTGGACATCACATCATAGACGTGGGGAGAATCAGTGTTGATGCAAGTGATTTTCATACGTTGAAAGGTTTTCGGCATTGGTATGTTGCCTGAACATACTTTTGAAACAGGACATTCATCATTGCACTTCATTATACTGTAAAAAAATAATTTTTTTAAATTTTGATTTCAAGAGTATATGTTGGACAGTTCCTGTGTATAAACACCTTAAAAAAGGTCCCTTGAAGTGCAGAATACAAAACACTTACTTATGTGTTTAAATGAAAATTTGCCACTAAGGGAATAAATTTAGAGTCATCAGAAAACAAGTTCCTTTGAAGAATGATGTTTTCATTAGATTGTTGATAAAAATCTGTGACCATAATGATTATTCTCTAGTGCTCAACAAAAGGAATGTAACACATGTTTTCTTAGTGGAGACATCTGCTGTACTGATGTAAAATTTGATGGTTTGTAAGCTGGACTGAAAAAATTAAGAAGCATATAGATTTTATGAAACAAAATGGTACATTATTGAACAAGCCTTAGAATCTGCCTTTGTGCTACTGCTTAATGTAAAAAATAATCTTCGAATTTTTTCGACATATCAGTTCCTATGAAAACAAAATCAAATTTGCATGAAACATTGTGTATTGAAGACAAATTATATTCTTGTGAGTATTGCAAGAAAACATTTTCAGTAAATTCAAGTTTGAAAACGCATTTGAGGATACACACTAATGAAAAACCATATTCTTGTGATCAGTGTTGTAAGACATTTTCTCACAGCTCAAGTTTGAAAACACATTTGAGGATGCACACTAATGAAAAACCATATTCTTGTGAGTATTGTAAGAAGACTTTTTGTCAGCTCTCAAACACAAAAAAACATTTGAGGATACACACTAATGAAAAACCATATTCTTGTGAGTTTTGTAAAAAGACATTTTCTCAAGTCTCAGTTATGAAAACACATTTGAGAATACACACTAATGAAAGACCATATTCTTGTGATGAGTGTAGTAAGACATTTTCTTACAGCTCAAGTTTCAAAACCCATTTGAGGATACACACTAATGAGAAACCATATTCTTGTGAGTTTTGTAAAAGGACATTTTCTCAAGTCTCGCATATGAAATCACATTTAAGGATACATACTAATGAAAAACCATATTCTTGTGATCAGTGTAATAAGACATTTTCTCACACAATGCATTTGAAAACACATTTGAGGATACACACTAATGAAAAACCATATTCTTGTGATCAGTGTTGTAAGACATTTTCTCACAGCTCAAGTTTGAAAACACATTTGAGGATGCACACTAATGAAAAACCATATTCTTGTGAGTATTGTAAGAAGACTTTTTGTCAGCTCTCAAACATAAAAAAACATTTGAGGATACACACTAATGAAAAACCATATTCTTGTGAGTTTTGTAAAAAGACATTTTCTCAAGTCTCAGTTATGAAAACACATTTGAGGATACACACTAATGAAAGACCATATTCTTGTGATGAGTGTAGTAAGACATTTTCTTACAGCTCAAGTTTCAAAACCCATTTGAGGATACACACTAATGAAAAACCATATTCTTGTGAGTTTTGTAAAAAGACATTTTCTCAAGTCTCGCATATGAAATCACATTTGAGGATACATACTAATGAAAAACCATATTCTTGTGATCAGTGTAATAAGACATTTTCTCACGCAATGCATTTGAAAACACATTTGAGGATACACACTAATGAAAAACCATATTCTTGTGATTATTGTAAAAAGGCATTTTCTAATAGTTCAAGTTTAAAAACACATTTGAGGATGCACACTAATGAAAAACCATATTCTTGTGAGTATTGTAAAAAGGCATTTTCTAATAGTTCAAGTTTTAAAACACATTTGAGGATTCACACTAATGAGAAACCATATTCTTGTGAGTATTGTAGTAAAACATTTTCTCAGAGTTCAAGTTTAAAAACACATTTGAGGATTCACACTAATGAGAAACCATATTCTTGTGAGTATTGTAGTAAAACATTTTCTCAGAGTTCAAGTTTAAAAAGACATTTAAGGATTCACACTAATGAGAAACCATATTCTTGTGAGTATTGTAGTAAGACATTTTCTCAGAGTTCAAGTTTAAAAACACATTTGAGGATACATAATGAAGAAAAACCATAGGGTTTCGATTACCGCTGGGTGATGTTGCAGATTTTAACATCATATTGCAGCAGTAAAATATCTCAATATTCTAATACATTGCAATGTTTTCTGTACATTTTCTTTTTCTTGAATCAGGTGTGTCATCAGCGAAGGGGGTGGAGATGGTTCCTGTTGCATGGCGCTCTATTGAAATATTTAAGGGGTGTTTGGTCTCTTATTCTTTGGTATGAGTGAGTGGGGCACTCCTGTATAAATGTGCATAAAAGACATTTTCACTGATAATCATTTCTCTTACACCAGTAACAATTTATTTCGTATGTTTTTTTTTTTTTTTTGAGATGTTGCTTTCCCCCCCCCCCCTCCAGGTTTCCTTATTATAAAAAAACTGTATTTGTGTGAGCAGCGATGTTTCCATAAATTTTTCTGTGGGTATACTCCCAGTAATCCATTACGCTCAATATGTGTATGCGATCATATATATAATATGTCATATTATGAAAATCTTTGAAGCATGAAGGTATACGCAATATGTCTAAAAATGTTTGAGAGTATATGGCGTATATGGAGTATACCCTATGGGAACACCACTGTGTGTGAGATTATTATCAACTGAACATTTTATTGTCGCATCAGAGCAACAGTAAGACATCTAATCACGAAGATATCTTACTGTTGCTCTGGGGCGACGATATGTTTGATTCTATAAATTTAGTTTGGAAGGTACGAATGTAACTGCAAATAGTTTGTAAATACTATATAGAATTTCAAACAAGCATAGTATTTTAAACAATAGAATAGTAAGGTTTGTTAATTTACATTAGCCTAAATTGAATAAAGTGGATAAAAACATCCAAGTTCTTTCATTTTTTGGAACTTCATTTAGCAATTTTAGAGAATGTTATTCTAAATATTAAGTATGTTGTTTACATAAAGCATCAGCCTCAGTTAGAAAAAGGGCCATCTCTTTTTGTGCATAACATGTTTCAGCCCTCCTGATTTAATTATCATTATTTTTTTTTTGTTTTAGAATCTTAAAATATTACTTCCATAGGTGGACGGGGCGAAAACGGGAAATTCGGTGCATCGAAGAACATTTGGGTCAGTGGATTTTTATGAGGAATCTACTCACAGGGGGTTCTCCCCCCCCCCCCTCCCGCCCAACAAAACTACCCTATGTGAATTCCTGAGCATCAAAGAGCCTCTGCTAAATTTTGAAAGGATGCAATACAAACTTGATTTTAATAAGAAAAACCCCCATGGGGATGTTTCACATTTAATAACACATTTATTGACAGGCGCAAATGAAAAACCATATTATAGTGAGTATTGTAAAGAAACATAATCTCATTCACAACATGGTAATTTTCTCGTTTTCCTAGTTAAAGAGACATTTCTTCAGACTTTTTGGCATTGTCACTGAAGCGGTGATTTGTCACCAAAATGTTTACTTTCAATTTATGGACATTTATCATTGCGTCCGAATCTCCTGGATTTCCATTGGATGAAAATTGTGCCGTTAGTCACCTGCCAAAATATGGAGCATTCTATTCAGACTTGCTTTTGTTTGTAGGGAGACTGTAACATTCAGGTGAAGGGTGCAAACTTTCAATGGGTTGAGTTGTTATGGGGTCCCTAGACCTTGAAAAACAGCAAAATTCCTTAACTTTTATTTATGTTGTGAGCTTATGTACATTTTTTTCAGAATTTAGTTTTGAACTGTACACAACATGTCAAATAATCTAAACTGCCAAACTGTAAAGTAGATGCCCCCCTTTCCCCTCCCCAACACCTTTATCTGCCACTGCCAACATGTGCTATAGGGTGGTTCAAAAAAAAAATTTTTTTTAGCTAGAGTCCAGTACACCCCCTATTTTTTTAGACTTACTAATAGTATTATGCTGTAAAAGTTTTAGTTGCTTACTCACATTTTAAGAGGGTGCTCAATGAGCCCTTAACGTAACTTTAGCCGTAGCATAGAAACTGCAACAAATTTAGAAACATTTAATTTTCCTAGCTGTTTTTATGTAAATTATTAATTTATTGCAATGTATATGCATATTAATACTTTATACTATAATATGTGGCATTGTTTTTTTAGTTCAGTGTATTATTTTATCTCCCCCCTCATTGTTATGAAGTTTGGGGGGGGGGATTGAGCACCCTCTTTCTGTTGAAATAGGAAGCTAAAATTCTTCCAGTTTTTTCTATCCACAAGTCTAAAAATATTGAGGGCTGTCCTGTTATCTAGGAGAAACTTTTTTTTTTCTGCATGTGTTTTTGAACCACCCTAATGTGCTAACATTTAATACTTTGAACACTTTTAATTTTCATTTAAAAAAAAAAAAAAAAAACTGCTCCATAATTTAGTGTGTCTTGTTCATATTTCAAGTTTGGATATTATAGTTTTGAAGTGATTAAATAAGGTAAAATTTGTTCAATCCTAATAGATGTAGTGAAGGGTATTGAAGCTACACCAGTTCCCCTGGTAATTGCGTAGCATATGCCCTAGTATACAAACCCGTAGAAAACAATATGTTTTATGTATTTTTCACCTGGTATGAAAAATGCATAAAACACTCAATTCCTCCCCCCCCCCCCCCCTTGCACTTGAAAGACCTTTGCTAGGTTTTATTTGGTGGAATGGTAATTTCAACGCAAGAATAACATTTAATCATTCTGTCTTCCTGTCTATACTCCTCAAATAAACTCCTGAAAATAATTTTAGATTATTTTATTTATTTCATTTCTTGAAGATCAATTTTTAGAAACTAGATTAAGGGCATTCATTGCTAATGTGTTGAAATGGTTCGAATTCATTTTTTTTTTTTTTTTTTTTTTGGATGAAAAAGATTTTTATTCTATAGGCTTCAGTTGGTTGCAAGAGCATCAATGTTTGAAATTTTTGAACAATGCTGTAATGGTGTAGCTCTAGGCGGCTCGCGTGTGGGGGGGTGGGGGCTGTAACTGCCACTTCAGTTTCAAAAGTTTAGGGACGTGTCCCTTCCCTTTCCTGAGTTCAGAATTAACAATCGATTGAGAAATGATCAAATAGAGTGATTCACTTGTTTAAAGAAAGAAGAATTGATTCAATGTGTTTATTTTAAAATTTTCTCATTTTATTATGTTTAGAAAATTTAACTTAAGCTTTTAATTGGAAGGAGGGCGTTCACTGTTGCCATTCGTCCTGACTTTTGAAACTATGTCCCAAGATTTTTAGAAAAAGTCGTGTAATCAATAATGACATTAGAATTTAATCTCGATAAAAAAAAGTCACCTTTAGGGACCTCTCCCCCCTCCCGGCCTATCTAACTTCCTCCTCCCTTTCTCCTCTTTCGACCCCCACATTTTTAGTGCCCCTGCCGCCTATGGGTTTAGCTCTATCTTGTAGCATTTTGTTTTAGTTCATCATTTCTTGTATTAACTTTTCTGCAGTAGGCAAAGCAAAGATTACCCAGTATGTGTTCCTTTTAAATGTTTCGATTAAATGTATTTCACTTGACTAATACTAAAGAGTTGTGATATTTTCATTTTGAAAAGATAAAACTATCTTCGCAAGTGCCTGTAATGTTCAGTACTTTGTGCATTTTTATAACAACCAAGGAATGCATTTGAAAAATGAATTTCACGGAAGACTTGACGTTTGTGATTATTGGTCAATAAATTTGTCTCTTGAAATGCTGCTTGTGTGTTTATGTGTTTCTCGTCAGGTTTGTCACTTGACTTTCTTACTTTCTCTAATGCCAAAAATTGAAAAGTCACTTCAGTTGTCCTACTCATTATCCCCCCCCCCGCTCCCCTTCTAATTGTGCATCTCCATTTGCTTTTAATGTTTATTTACAACTCAATGTATTTATTTAGCTGATTATGTTACTTGTTATTTAATGGAGCTTGAATTTCTCTTTCAACAAACAAAATTTTCATTTCCTTGAAGTTGTTGCAAGCGGTTGTCCGCGAATGATGTCACAATTTTATTCATCATTTTTGAACCCCCCTCTTAGTCACAAAATGTAAGACTTCATTTTACCCCTCCCCCACCCTTCATCACACCATTTTTCATGAACATATTCTTATTAAAAAATATGTTTTCACACTTCTAGTAACCCATTGCCTCTCCCTTTTCTGAATTTCACCCCCCCCCCCCCTTCCTCAAAGAAACTCTTAACTTATGGGAAGGGTTTAGAAAAACGTAACTTTTGGAAATACCCATATTTGGTTTTCATTCTTAACAAAAACATACGTAAGATTTTTGAAAAAATTAGCCAATCAAAACAAATCATTGGAATTCCCAGAATTGGCTATAGATTATTTTTTTTTTAATTTAACTTTTTTTTTTTCCTTTTACCGAAATTTGCAGGGTTTTTCCCTGATGAATTGAAATTTTTAAGAATACTTATGCTATTTTAAAGTTTGTTTTATACATCTACGTATATGAGTGCACAATACATAACACTGGTGGGAAAAAAAAAACCAACACCAAGAAAAACTTGTTCTAAATAAACGAAGTTTGGTGGGCGTGTTTCTACATGTGAAAGATGACATCAATTAATTACTTGCATAAGTGAAGCACTAGGAGCGCTACTCAGAACTCGCAAATGAGGGTTGCCTTAAATGCGTGCTGCAAAGTTCGTGAGTGTTTTTTTTTTTTTTTTCATTTGCGATGCCATGAAATTCGACGTATTGAGTTGATGTTAGCGTAAAATGCTTTTAAGAAGACGGAGGCTAGTTTGAATGACGTTGTGCAATAGGCTGGTGGATTTTGTCTCCACGATATTGCATAAATGCTTAGTGGGAATGAGTCCACAGTGCATGATTTTCGGAAGCTGTGATCAAGGGAGGGTAATGCCTCAAGAAGAACGTTTTCCAGGCTGCCACGTGGTCTACGTAGAGGGAAGATCACCATATTTGGTGGTCACATCGTACTGCGTCTACGCAGGCCAGGCTCCTAAAGGTAGGCGCCTGCCTAGAGTGGCAAATTTCGAAGCTGAAACTTTTTTTAAAGCATGAATATCTGTTTCAGCGCTATAAGATTCACTGCTTCGATGTTGAAAATAATAATAATCGTGACAATTTAGAGTGTGCACCAGTGTTTGAACATTCAAAGCATAGTTCGGAATTCAACTAGAAGTTCATTTTAATTTTAGAGGCGACAAATTGCGTCATTTAAGAGACTTTTGAAAATATTAAAATCGGTTTCAGTGCCATAAGATACACTTAATGGTATAAAAGATAATGTAAAGTGTGTACCAGTGCTTGGATATTCAAAACCCAGTTTGGAATTCAATTAGAAACTCACAAATTTTAACCACTTTACTATGATTTCTATTTTGTTAATATATTATTATTTTATAGTATTATTATTATTCTATGGCAGGGAGGGAGGATCATTGTCAGTAACTCCTAGTGCTTCAGAACTAATAGGGTCGGCCCTGCGTCTGTAGCAGAAACTCGAGCTGCATTTGGTGCCACAGTGATACAACGAAATGTCAGTAATTTCACGGGCAGCTCTGAGTCAGATGCCCTGTGTGGTGTTTTCCACTTAAGCCAAGACCTTGCAGTTTGCGATGCCAAAATGGCGTCAAACCAGAGCTTATTGGAATACTGAGTGGAGATCCGTATTCTGATGAAAGCAGATTCTCGCTTGGTGCCATTGACGGCATGTGTTGGTCAGAAGGAGGCCAGGAGAACGCCTGCAACAAACTGTCTGCGGCCTATGCCCGTGGGAGCACTCTCGTGGTTATTCCATGCACACTGACTGCAAATTTGTATGTCAGTCGGGTATTGCAACCTGTAGTATTGCCATTAATGAACATCACTCAAGGGGCGATTTTCCAGCAGGACTACGCTTGCTCTCACACCGCTGTTGTAATGTAACATGCTCTACAGGGTGTCGACATGTTACCTTGGCCTGTGAGAACACCAGATTTGTGTCCAATTGAGCACAGGGTTGGTAAAACCTTTTTATTATTTTATTCAAATATTTATTTTGAAAAAAAAACTGATTTTTTTTTTTGGATTACACCAGGTTTTTTTTTTTTTTTTTTTTTTTTTTTTTTTTTTTTTTTTTTTTTTTTTTTTTTTTAAAGTTTAAACCTGGGTTATTTGGTTTAAACATTGTAAGAAGAACAATTTTATTTTTGGAAGATCCTTAGGATTTTATAAATTAATTGTCAATGAATGCTTAGCATTCGCATTCGTACCTGATTCCTTGATAATTAATTAAATAATTATGAGAACAATTAATTTTACCCTCAGTTTGGAGCATCAGAAAAAGGGAAAGAGGAACCAGCAGGAGTGCTGATAAATCTTTTTTGTAAGGCATGTGGGACTATAGGGAAACGTTTTATAAACATAAAACTCCAAATTTCCAAAAAAAAGGTTCATTCGGCCTAGTGCACAAGCGCTAGAGTAATTTTATGATTATAGTCTACCAAAACCTTCAACTTTCAAGATTTTTCGCCTCCAGTTTTATTTTTCTATGCCATTAAAATCGTTTTGGGAATACACACCGAATTATTTTTTACATCAAAAGCGTCGAAGCCTGTTATAATAGGTAACACTATTCGAGCACGACCATTTTGATGCGGATTGAAGAGGAGGAGCTGTTGCTTGTATTTCATTGCAAGCTTGGAGGCGGGTGCCCGCTATTGAAATGAATTAACTGCGACCGATTGCATTGTTGACGCGCCATCCCCGGGTCACGTTCGCATGTTGCTGTGATTTTAATCTCATTAAAGCTTCCTATTTAGCTTTTTTGTTTACTTTTTTGAGTCGCTATTTGTTTTTATAATTTTTCCAAGTGCCGGACCATCTTTTGTATCCAATACAAAACTTCCTTTGGTTAGTATGTTCAAGTTAATCCTTCGAATGTTGGCAGAAGACAGCGGAACAGGAATCCACCGAACTTTTCTCAACTGTTTGGTATTTGGACGCCAATAGGAAAGTGGACCGTGAGTATCTTTTCTTTTCAGGGAAGAAAAGGGCCAAATTTTCATGTGTGTACCTGCTGAAATTTGACTTTTTTTCCCCCTCTCAAGATTTTGTATACAATAAAGGTAAACTACAACAGATGACAAAAATGCAAAAAAAAAACCTGTTATTTTCTCACCCACTCCTTGTCACTGTGAGGCTATATCACATAATTATACAGTGGACTTTCTGTATCCCAACGCTCCCTAATGTGAACACCCCGATATTCTAAAAACATTTTGATGGTCCTGGCAAAACTCCTTAGGCTTTATATAGGCTGACCTCTCAGTGAGAGGCGTTTAGTAAGACCTCATTTGGAGTATGCTGTTCAGTTTTGATCTCAGGAAAGACATTTTTGTATTGTAAAGGGTTCAAAAGAGGTCAGAGAAACACTATTTTTTGATTTTTTTTAAAGAATTACATATATGTGTGTGCATGTACGCTAGGGTGGTTCGAAAAAATCAATTTCTTTATTTTGGAATTGCTTTACCTCTCAAAAGTTGTTTGATATCTTTAATTGAGGAAAAATAATAAAAAATTTCTAAGCTGACATCTTCAATTTCTAAAAATTTCAATTTTTAAACACATTTTTTCAAACTTTCAGCCTTATGCGCAAATTAAAGTCGTCAGCTTAGAGTTTTTTATTATTTTTTTTCGGAATTTGAGGACACAAAACTAAAACTTTTGAGAGATAAGACATTCCGAAATAAAGAAATAGATTTTTTCTGGCTATTTTTAAAAAAATTTAATCTTTACTTCTCCAACCCTTTTTTACTTCCTTTTACAAAAAAGGAAGTATTGTATTCATGAGAAAAAAATTCACTCATAAATCGGCCTTAATTTCCACTGTGCTCGCCCTCGAATGATATCGAGTTTCTTTTTCGAACCGACCACCTGTGCAGATATACCTTAGAGCATATGGACGCCCAAAACATCCATTTTGACAATTCCCAAGTTAATTACAACAAGTTTTCTCGTGACGTCCATATGTATGTGCATGTACCTTGCATAACTCAAAAACGGTATATCGTAAAAAGTTGAAATTTGGTAAGTAGACTCCTAGTGGGGTCTAGTTGCGCACCTCCCATTTTGGTTGCATTGGGATGTTCCAAAAGGGGTCTTTTACAACTTTTTGGGTTAAATCACTGTTAATTTCGATGCAAACTCAAGTGGTGTCATAATTTGGTGGACACTTGGCGATATATCGCCAGTATTTTGGTCGCCAAGTTTTGTCGCCAATGTGGTGACAAATTTGGTGATTTTTTTTAAAAATCTGGTTTCAATTTAGCCACTGTTGGTGACAGTTAGAGAGTAAACTAAAGAATACATTAAAAAAGCCAATAATGAGGAAATTCCCTAGATAACAGGACACCCTCAATATTTTTACACTTGTGGATAGAAATATACTGGAAGAATTTTAGCTTCCTATTTCAACTGAATGAGAGTGCTAAACTCCCTCCCCCAAACTTCATTAACATGGGGAGGGGGGTTTAAAATACATTGAACTGAAAAAACAATGCTACATATTACAATATACATTAGTAATACGCATATACATTGCACTAAAATTATTATTTAGAAGAAAACAGCTGGGGAAATCAAATGTTTCCAAATTTGTGACATTTTGTATGGTGTTCAATGAAGTTAAATGAAAGGGTCACTAAGCGCCCTCTTAAAATTTGAGTAAGAAGCTAAATCTTTTACACTATAATAGTATTCAATTTGGCCACTATTGGCGATATTTAGAGAGTTAACCGCTGAGTCACATTAAAATTGCCAATAATGGGGAAATTAATCTGTGTAAAACCTTTTTTTCTTTTGTTTTGCTTCGCAACAGACTAGGGGTGAAAATATTTAGTGTTTCCTTGCTTACTCCAAGGCGCTATTATCATTAAATTGGCATAAGAGGAAGTCGTGTGATGCACAACACATCAGCTCATTTGGTTCTATCTTTGTCAATAATAATTTTTGCCCAGATTGAACTCATAATTTTAATTATTAGAGGTCAACATTATTTCAAAGTCCTCGAAGATCCTAATTTTTCGATTAAATGTCGTTAATGTCCCCCAGTAGGCCTGTTATCATTGAAAGAGCAATAAATCTGGTCCACTATATACATCAACAATAATCAATTCCTAATTTGATGTAAATATGCTACACCTAACAACTTCGTTTTTTTGTTCGAGTAAAAACAGGGTTTGTAGAATAAGTCTAAAATGTATATGAATTATTAATATTACAATAAACAACAGTGTAAATAATAGAACATGGGTTTAAATGATTTTTTGATTTAATTTTGCATGATATTTTATATTTATCAATACAACACTGGTGTTTTGCTGTGATTATTACTGGGCACATGCATAGCCAGGGGCAAATCCAGAATTTTTTCCCCCCTACCTATTTTTGTGAAAATATTGTATCAATATTCTATTTTTGTGAAAGTTTTTTTTTTTTTTTTTTATCAGCATTGATTTTGTGATCTTTTAAAGGCACATTCTAATTTTTGTCTCAGAAAATAAGAGCAATTTAAACTATAATTTGAAAAGTGCAAATGTCATTAACCAATATTTCGATTTTTTTTGGGGGAGGGGGCCCTAAGAAGTAGGGAAAATATCATTGTATCTCAGCTCAATAAGCTTTGTACTGTGTACAATTCAAGAAATCACCATCCCCTAAAACTGATGCTAAAAGATTGCTTAAAAGCAATTTGGCGAAAAACAGTGAAACTTGAGTTTAATACCATGAAAAAGTTGTTACCTAAGCAATTGTTCATATCAATCAACTTAGCACTTTACTTTATGAGTAAACTATGTTTTGAACAGAAAAACATGTTTTCTATTTTAAAACACAGGTTTTTGTGAAACTTTCGTTTTTTTAATATTGTTTCTAGAATTTGTTGATTTTCAAAGTTAATGCAGGCAGTTAAGGCAGTGACCTTGAGCAGCTTGAGTTGGTAGTAAAATTTATCTCTGCTCTCACAATTTTCCCAAATTCAACTTGTGACAAAGTACCCCGCTCTCCCCTACTTCAAAATGCTGTCTCATTCACATCATTGAACGTTATCAATGGCAGATGTCATCACCATCTGCCAACAGTTTGCCTCCAAGGAAATGTTTCTCTGAACCAAGCGAATGGAAAGAGCGCGGGAACAGGTCTCGACAGTGAGATGGATGCTGTAGTACTGGAGCCATCTTGAACAGATGACGACGACGTTCAACATGAAGTTCAACTCTAGATGAGACAGCAACCCAGTGACATCAATGCAGCTGGAATGCAGGCTAAGATAAAACAACAGGATGGATGCATCAACATTATTTAAGATAATATGGAAAAATAAATTAAAAAAATTCCAAGTGGAAAATTATTTTTTATTATGTGTTGTGACTTTTTTAATGACTTACACTTGTAAATTTGCCCCGTAACTCAACAAATTAAATGCTGTGTTTTGATTATGAATGTAAAAATTTTTATTAAAATAAGTTTTCTGCTGTTGATTACAATTAAATATTTTAAGATGCTTTCTTTTCGCATGTAGGTGCCTCTTCATGCCCAGTTCGGCTCTTTAAACCGGACATCACAACATAGACTTCAGGAGATTCAGTTTTCATGCAAGTGATTTTCAAACGTTTAAGAGTTTTCGGTGCAGGTATGCTGTCTGAACATTCTTTTGAAAGAGGACATTCATCGTCACACTTCTTTGTAGTGTGAAATAATATTTTATTATTTTATACCAGAATTTTGAATCCAAGAATGCTTGTTGAACATGGCCTGTGTATAAACACCTCTCACAGGAGGTCCCTTTAATTTCAGGATACAAAAGTCATATTTATATGTTTTTATGAAAACTTGCCTCTTAAGGCATAAATTTAGAGTCATCGTGAAAGAGGTGCCTTTGACAACTGACGTTTTCATTTGTTTGTTGATAAAAGTCCGTAACCTTGATGAATTAACATTCTCATGAATGAAAATTCTCTAATTCATGAATGAATGAAGAAATTCATGAATGAACATTCTCTAATGGTCAGAAAAAAATATGTTATCCATGTTTTCTCAGAGACATTTGCTGTACTTAAGTAAAATTTCGCAGTTTAGAAGTTGGACTGAAAAAAATATGACGAAGCATATAGTGTTTGTGTAATTGTTGTTTGGTGTGCGTCGGTTTATTATTGAATTTACCTTAGATTCTGCCTTTGAGCTACTGCTTTATGTGAAAAATCATCTTCAAATTAATTGGACATGTCTGTTCCTGTAAAAACAAACTCAAATGTTCATGGAACATTGTGCACTGAAGGGAAAATATATGTTTGTGACTACTGTAAAAAGACATTTTCTCATAAAGGACATTGGAAGAGCCATTTGTGGTTACATTTACACACTAATGAATGGCCATATTCTTGTGAGTATTGTAAAAAGGCATTTTCTGCGAGTTCGTCTTTGAAAAAGCATTTGAGGATACACACTAATGAAAAGCCATATTCTTGTGAGTTTTGTAAAAAGACATTTTCTCAGATTGGAAATTTGAAAACACATTTGAGGATACACCTTAATGAAAAACCATATTCTTGTGAGTTTTGTAAAAAGACATTTTCTCAGATTGGAAATTTGAAAACACATTTGAGGATGCACCTTAATGAAAAACCATATTCTTGTGAGTTTTGTAAAAAGACATTTTCTCAGGCGTCACATATGAAAACACATTTGAGGATACACACAAATGAAAAACCATATTCTTGTGAGTATTGTAAAAAGACATTTTCTCAGGCGTCAAATATGAAGACACATTTGAGGATACACACAAATGAAAAACCATATTCTTGTGAGTATTGTAAAAAGACATTTTCTAATAGTTCGTCTTTGAAAAAGCATTTGAGGATACACACTAATGAAAAACCATATTCTTGTGAGTATTGTGAAAAGACATTTTCTGATAGTTTGTCTTTCAAAGAGCACTTGAGGATACACACTACTGAAAAACCATATTCTTGTGAGCATTGTGAAAAGACATTTTCTGTTAGTTCTTCTTTAAAAAAGCATCTGAGGATACACACTAATGAAAAACCATATTCTTGTGAGTATTGTCAGAAAGGCATTTTCTGTTAGATCAAATTTGAAAACCCATTTGAGGATACACACTAATGAAAAAACCATATTCTTGTGGTCAGTGTTATAAGACATTTTCTGATAGTTCTTCTTTCAAAAAGCATTTGAGGATACACACGAATGAAAAACCATATTCTTGTGAGTTTTGTAAAAAGACATTTTCTCAGATTGGAAATTTGAAAACACATTTGAGGATACACCTTAATGAAAAAACCATATTCTTGTGAGTTTTGTAAAAAGACATTTTCTCAGGCGTCACATATGAAAACACATTTGAGGATACACACAAATGAAAAACCATATTCGTGTGAGTATTGTAAAAAGACATTTTCTCAGGCGTCACATATGAAGACACATTTGAGGATACACACAAATGAAAAACCATATTCTTGTGAGTATTGTGAAAAGACATTTTCTGATAGTTCGTCTTTCAAAGAGCACTTGAGGATACACACTAATGAAAAACCATATTCTTGTGAGTATTGTGAAAAGACATTTTCTGATAGTTCGTCTTTCAAAGAGCACTTGAGGATACACACTACTGAAAAACCATATTCTTGTGAGCATTGTGAAAAGACGTTTTCTGTTAGTTCTTCTTTAAAAAAGCATCTGAGGATACACACTAATGAAAAACCATATTCTTGTGAGTATTGTAGAAAGGCATTTTCTGTTAGATCAAATTTGAAAACCCATTTGAGGATACACACTAATGAAAAACCATATTCTTGTGAGTATTGTAGAAAAGCATTTTCTGTTAGATCAAATTTGAAAACTCATTTAAGGATACACACTAATGAAAAACCGTATTCTTGTGAGTTTTGTAAAAAGACTTTTTCTCAGGCGTCACATATAAAAACACATTTGAGGATACACACTAATGAAAAACCATATTCTTGTGGTCAGTGTTATAAGACATTCTCTCAGAGTTCAAGTTTGAAAACCCATTTGAGGATGCACACAAATAAAAAACCATATTCTTGTGATGAGGGTAATTGAGCACTTTCTCAGAGTTAAAGTTTAAAAACACATTTGACGATACATACTAAAGAAAACCACATTCTTGTCGTTGATTCTCGCCGATGTTGCTGTAGGGTGGCGACAGATCAGGGAAAAGTCAAGGAACTTTAATCGGGGAATTTCGAAAACATAACAAAAATTCAGAAAAAATTGATTAAATGAAGAATTTTTTTTTTGCTTTGCAAAATTTAGTACCCTAATTTCCTACGAGTCTCCTGCCAATTATCTGTTGAGAAAAAAGTAAAATTAATGAGGTGCGATTATACACTGGCGCATATTTGTGTTTTTTTTTTCTCTGTCAAAGTGTTAAATCTTAACTTATTAAACACAGGATGAACTTCCTGTTATTGCTTCCTTGTCTGTAGAGTTTTTTATTTTACGTAGCTAAAATTTACCTTTCAGGAGTTCCATGCTACATAACATATACAACCTTACAGGTAAAGAGGAGGCCGCCATTAATTTCTTAGCTCCTTTGCCTTTACCGATTGTCTTGAAGTAATAAGCGTTCTGTAATCACGATTTAAGAAAAAATCTGTTTTTTAAATTAATACAGATAAAAGCTTAAAATTTTTTACTTCTTTGCGTTTTTAAGTTAACTGCTAAAATTGAATGTTAAATGAGAATCAACTTTGTTTTTTACCATCGTATTATTCGCTGTCGCCTCAGATTATACAAAGTTTTTTTTTTTTTTCAGACTATAAAATTCTTTAATTTTTAAACCAAGTTATATATACATATAAATATATTTTGAAATTGATTGTTTTTTTTTTTTTTTCGCATTTCAATGTTTGTTACAAAAGTAATCTAAGATTCCCCCCCCCCCCCCAACAAATAAGAAAATCATTTGAAATTGAGTTACCGTGTGTACATAAGTAATTTTTTTTTTTTTTTTTTTGTTATTCTTGCAGCAATAATTATGCTGCTTGAAAATGTTGTTCAAAATTATTTCTAAATAAACTTTCTGGTTTTATCATAAGTAAATATTTTTTTAAGAGTTTTTGTACTATTTTTTTAGGATTATTATGTTAACTGGTTACTGGAAGAAAAGTATAATGGTTTTAGATTTCCTATAACATTTCCCTGTAGATAATTTAATGCATTATTTTTACAAAACAAAGGAGCATCTTTTCAAAATATACTTTTAATTAACAGCTTAAAATGTTTTAAACACTGCATTTTATTTAATATACAATTGTTTTCAAGTAGGGCAAAGCAAGGAAACTATTATCATTGGTAACGTAAATCGGGGAAATTTGGTAAACTTAGTCAGGGAACTTTTTTCTGTCAGTTTCTGTCGCCACCCCTGTGCTGATTCTAACATTGCGATGCATGGGCAGTAAAATATTGTGATAGTGTTCAAATACAGTGTGATGTTTCGGTAGATTTTCTGTTCGTTTAATCAGGTGTGTCCTCGACGGGGGGGGGGGGGGGGTCACGGTGCTTTGTGCTCTGTTGAATCTTGTAGAAGTGTTTGGAGTTTTCTTATTCTTTGTGGTGTTGAGGAGTGGGGGGGGGGCACTCCAGAATAAATATAAATAATATAAATTTTCACAGAAAATCATTTCTCTAACACCAGTAACAATTTAGTTCTTATGTTTTTGTAGAAGTTGCCTCCCCTCCTCCTCTCGTAATTATGAAGTAACAGTACGTGTGTGTGAGATGATTATCAACTGAACATGATGTTTTTGATTCTATGAATATGTTTTGAATGTAAGTACAAAAAAATTGAAAATACAATTATTTCAAACAAGCATAGTATTTTAAAAAATAAAATTGTAGGCTTTGTTAGTTTACATTAGCCTGATGAAATCATGACTTCAATAAAGTGATTAAAAACAAATTCTTTTGATTTTTTGAATCTTCATTTCGCAGTTTTAGAGAATGTGATTCTGAATATTAAGTATGTTTTCAGTAAGTTACTGCCCTATAGCCAGCTCTAAGGCAGAAATACACCACCAGCTCAGTCATTCCATCCAAGGACTGCAGTTTCGCGTCTGTTAGCAGTCATCAGCCCGGAATAGGAAGTATCTGAGCCGAAGGTGGAAAACCTCTTAACCCCTTCCCGCTCGCTCTCGTGATATTGCCGTACTGGGGTGTACAATATTAACGTGACGAAGCTATTAGAACCAATTCATTTATTTTGCCCGGAATACATTTTATTTCTCTTTTTATACACTAGATGGCAGCACCAGTCCATTTTAAATGTAATTGCAGATTTTAAATGTAATTGCAGAGATGAAGAAAGGAAATTTGGTACTAACTTACCACATTGTGACAATGGCCTCTGTATCTCAAGCTTTGAAATTTACCACACAAGAAAAATTTTCTCATCTTTACTTAAATTACACAAAAGATTAATAAAATTCTTTTTTTAATGTTTTAAAGACGTATTTCTTAACTTTTTTCTGCTTGCTTGTTGACTTTTCATAAAATTTTAAAAAATTTTAAAATTTCAATCAAAAAAATATTGAAAATGAAAAATTGAATGCACATGTTGTTCATACACTTATTTTCATATCATTTTCTTTAAAAAAAATAGACACTTTTATGTCCGTTTTCTTGAAAATTATCGGTCGTTAAGGGGTTAAGGAGCCAAAAGTGCCAAACAAACTGGTAGCTAATATAGACTTGGTGTAATATAGAATTATCACTTTTATTTCTGCCTTTGGCCTGGCTATAGGGCGGTACCTTACTGAAAACACCATGCCTTGCCTTCAATATTTAAGTTGAACCAAATCTTTGCTTCGGTCACTCATCTGATCAGTGCTAATTCTATATAAACCACCAGTTTGTTTGGCACTCTTGCTCCCTTAGGAGATATTCCACCTCCCTGCTCTGTTACTTCCTATCCGGGCTGATGAGTGCAGTCCTTGGATGGAATGACAGCCGACGGTGTATTTTTTGTATTAAGTAGTTGTATGTACAGCATCAGCTTCAATTAGAAAAGGTAGACATCTCTTTTCATGCATAACAGATTTCCCCACTTCAAAACTAACTATTATCATTATTTGTTTTTGAGAATTTTACATTATTACCCCTATAGCAGGAGGAAAGCTGAGGAATTTCAAAGCGTCAAAGGACATCTGTGCCAGCGGTGGAAAAGATTTGACTGAAACTGGGTTTTTTTTAAGAAAAAACTGTCTATCAGGGTGTTGCCCCCGTAGCGGAAAGAAAACTACCTCATGTGAATTCCTGAGTATAAAGAGTCTGTGTCAAATGTAGGAAATATTCGACAAAAAACTAGATTTTTAAAAGAAAAACCATCTATCTAGGTGTTTCCCCCGTAGTGGAAAGAAAACTAGCCTGTGTAAAATAACTGAGCATCAAAGAGCCTCTGTGCCAAATTTGAAAAAGATCCGTCGAAAGCTTGATTTTTTAAGAACTCCCCCCCCCCTGTCTTTTATGTATATAATTGTGTGAAGAGAGGTGACACCTGTTTATAACATTGCATTATTCTCAAAGGTAATTTAAAATAGAAACATTGACAGGAACAAGATTGAAAATGCATACAAGTACACAAGTGAGATTCGACCCAGCCGATCAATTCAGTTCACTTCTTCATTCCATCTGTTAAGTGCTGTTCAATGCTTCCTGATATGATACTTGTGTTATTATAACCATTGAAAAGTAGAATGGGGCGTCAAATTCTACAAAACATACCTCCTCTAAAATAAGATCAAAACCTCTTGAAAATTATCCCTCCCTCTAAAGTTTCAATGTCACAACCTGCACCCCCCCTCCCCCCAGTAGTTACCCCTGATATCTGATATGATGCAGTGCAGGCTCAGATGTCATACTACCCCTGTTTCTTACTTATGTAACAAAAAAAGTCATTTTTGACTACAATACTTTGTTGTAATGAAGTATTAATTTGTAAGCCTGTCGCCTGTGTTACGCACCCTGTGTTACACTTTATTTTTCACATTTAAATAAAATGAGAAATAACGTCCCAGGGATGAAAAACCAATTATTCCTCATTAGAGAATTTTTTTAATTGTATTTCTTCATTAATTATCATTGATTCTTTTGTGTGTTAATTTACATTTGTATTTTTAAACATTTTTTGTATTAAACAAGTTTTTTTTTTTGTTAATCACATGAAGGTCTGTATTCAATCCTTTTATTTATTTTAAAGCTAAATTTATGACATACCTCTCTTTGTCCTACACATTTCAGTCCAGAGAATTTTTGTATTTTTTGCCCCTGTTGGGTATAGTCCTACATATTTTTCTTTCTTGGCAGAAAGAGTCAAAGTAGTAGTATGTTGCTGAAAATTGTTAGTATTTGCATTGTTGAAAAAAAAAGGCTTAAACTTAATATTGCTGGATTTATTTAGAGATTTTAAGCTGTCTTAAAAAAAGTTTCCTCTAAATCTTAGTCAAATGTATTGATACCTTGATGCTTATCAACTAAAAAGGTTTTTGTCTCAATTTTTTTATGAATGTGTTGTTATTCATGAACAGAATAAAAATCTGAAATTACAGGATGTTTTATCTTTTGCATTTGAGTTATTAGCTTTTGTAGAGCAAAAGCTGGGTTTAGGGTTTGTTCTCTAAAATGATGCAATCAAGAAAGAACAGTGTAATTGTTTGAAGAGTATTAGATATTTTTTAATTCGTTAAAAAATAACATTCCGAATGACTTTTCAAAAAAACTTTTAGAGAAAAACATCCCGGAGTTTATGCTCCAGTTATTAATGGCAGTTAAATCCTTTTTAGCTGCGATATTACAGAAGCTGTTAATATGCTAGGCTCAGATCTTAAATTTCGCCACCGGTACGACTTCCAAATTCTCCTTCTAAACAAAAGTAGTTTCCAAACATTTTTCCCCGTTTTCTTTCTTATTGCTTTCTTTCTTTTCTTTTTTATGAAAACACTAATGTATTTCTAAAAAAAAAACAAATTCAACATTCTGTTCGTAGTAACAGTTGATTGAATTCAGAATGCTCTTTAGTAGTTGAATGGAAATATAAAAGTACATTCCTAGCATAATGATCTAACACAGGGGTTTTACTTATATTACACTTAAAATTTTGATTTTGAAATTCAATCGAAACACGTTACCCCCACCGCGAAAGCAGGGGTTGGGTTTTGGGACTGTCCAAAACTGGTTTAGGACAGGACAGGTGGTTTTTTTACCGTCCAAAACTGTCCAAAACTATGCTAAAGCTAAATTGGTGTAATCTAATCAATTTGTACTTACTGCAATATTCATAATGCATAAATATAGATATTAATGGGGTTTAATTAATGAGTATTTGAAAATATTTTTCTCCAAAATGTGCATTTAAAAATATTTTACTTAAAAAAATTGCCAATAATTATATAAAAACTTCCTTATGTAACAGTTGGTAGAGTTATGAAAGGAAATTCCACAACAATACCAAGACAGCTAATTTCGTTCCATTTAATAACTCAAAGGAATGTTATTAAATGAGCAATATTTAGGTGCAAAAAAAAAAAAAAAAAAAAAAAAAAAAGCTAATTTTTTAGTGTTTTGGAAAATAGTTTTACATGATATTTTAACAAAAATGATTTTTTAAATCATTGATTAAAGAACAAGGAATTGATGATTAAACACTTATGTTAAAAAACTTGTGCTATTCTTTTTAAATTCATATTTTTAATATAATAAATTCTGTAATTACTAAAAATCGTAATTATTGTATTTAAGCCGTTATAGCACTATATTTCGAACACTTTTGCACACATGCATAAATGTCAAAAATTTGGTTTATGGGAAAAAAAAACCTCCTGCATACAAATTGAAATTTTTAATGAAGAATTTAATTTCTAAATAACTAGAGTAAAATCAGCTGCATAAATAAGTTGCATATATATTTATTGTTTAATGTTCACATTGAATAAAGATATTAAATAGTCAAAAAAAAAAAATATGCCACATTTTCTTCTGTTTTTGATATTTTCTCACAAAATATAATTTCTCAAGCAGTAGTTTGGGACACTTTTGGACACAAGGGTTTTGAACAGGATGAGAAAAACCTTGCCAACACTGCTTTCATTTGCACACATACATAAACATAATTAAATTTGATTACTACATAATATTTAAAAAAAAAAGTAAATAAACTCAAGCATATAAATTGAAATTTTAATCAAGAATTCAAACTTGTATGTAACTAGATTGAAATTAGCTACATAAAGAAGTTGAATGTTCTCATTGAATAAATGTTCAATATAAAACATTACTTTAATACATTTATTTTGTTTTTAATGTTTTTTCACTGAATACAATTTTTCTAAAAATATAGTTTTGGGCACAAGGGTTTGAGACAGGACGGTAAAAAACCAGTGTTTTTACCGCAGTGTCCAAAACCTGGCCAACCTTGCATGAAAGCTTATCCGTTTATTTTAATTTGACAACAAATGTTTTAATTATTAAGAATAAGTCAGTACTGTAATTTATCTCTCACAACCAGGGACGTAACTGGGTAATTTTCGAACAGGGGAAAGACCTCGTTTCGGCGCCCCTCCCCCCCCCCCCGTACAAAACAAACAAAGTAAAAAAAAAAATCCCCGAGAAACTTCATAACGTCAAAAACCAGGGCCCCTCACGTACATTACAGAGAAAATAACTATCAAATTTCAACGCAAATGGAGCAGAATCATGGAGGAGACGGTTACATTTGAGGCAGTGAGAAGCAAAGGGATGTAAGTGGCAAAATTAAAATTTGGAGATAACCAGTACACGTAGTAGGTGAACCCCTCCTCTGTCTTGGGCAAGAGATAGTACTAGTAGCTCTAGTTGGTACTGCTGTACAGTATGATGAGTGACCGGTTCATTTGAACCGACACCATTGTTTCGGTCACTCGTCTGGTCAGTGCTGATTCTGAATTAGCTAGCAGTTTGTTTGGCACTCTAGGCTTCCTTAAGAGGTTTTCACCTCCAGCTCAGTCACTCCTATGCCGGGCTGATGAGTGCTAATAAGCACGAAACTGCAGTCCTCGGCTGGAATTGACTGAGCTGGCGGTGTATTTCATGTAAAGGGAACTTTATTTCAACCTTAGTATTTCTTTGGACCCATTAAAAGACTCGGTGCCCGTAGGCAGCTGAGTTGCCTATTTGGTAGTGCAACTCTGGTCCCTGTACTCAGATTAAATCTTTGAGTGTGCGAAGAGTGTTGAGAAAAGCGAGAAATGAAAAGAAAACGAGTTTTTGTCTACTTTTTGATGAGGAACCAGAATAGACTGAAAATCAGAAAATTACGATTAAAGAGAAATAACTTCATGCCAAACGAATGGTTCCAGGGCCGCGCCGTCCCTATGTGCAAGGTCGTGCGGCGCACGACGGCGCCAGAGTCAAAAAGGCGCCAAGCTCTACGAATCAAAAATGTTCCAAATGGGAGGGAAAGTTTCCAAACCAAATAATAATATTAATAATAATAATGATAAAATTGAACTTTTCATTATATATATAAAAGTAGCTGTGAAATTATACTGCTCATTAAAACAAGCAATCCTACTTGCTGCCTATCTATAAGGAAAAATTATTGCTTTTTTCCGTCTAAATATGCTATTCAAAAGCGCAATCTTTTACACTGAAAACATATGATGCTAATTAATCCATACATTAGCATTTTTCGTCATATGTGGAGCCATGAATGCTATTTCGGTATTTCTATAATTTCACAAGGTTGAGCATAAGAAGCAGCGCAAGAAATTTGCTTTTCCCTATTTTGGTTCTTGCGATGAATATGCTATATTATAATTCATGGAATATGTCTTTTTGTGATTTTTAACTATTGTTCGTGGTAATTTCACTGCAGCATGTTATCATACATTAAAAACTACGATAACCACATATACATATTATTTACTGTGCATAATGTGCATATATTGTAGTTAATAACTTAGATTAAGCTTTTAGTTCCGAAAAGTAACGACTTGACCATAATTGCTCAATTCCTCCACCCCATTTTTCTTCAGCTATTTGTGTACTAGTGGTACCGGCACGGCTTTGCCCGTAGTAGAAAATTAAAAGGTCATTTGGTTCGCAGGTATATTTACAAATTTTGAATTCTCGCCAATTTGCTATATTCATTTGCTTGCCCGTGTTACGGTTCCACGTTACAGGGGTCGAAGTAGTCCTATATGTCCTATATTTCCTATATTTTCAAAAAAGCATCAAATCGTCCTATATTTCCTATATTTTTGAAAATGTCCTATATTTCCTATATTCCCATTTTTTACCCAATATATCTTTTAAAAGGAACAGTAAATAACACTTTCTGACATCGGATTTTTGCTGAAAGTACGTGCCCAAACTAATTTCAAATTCTAAAACTCGGGAAGATTTCGATAGTTGGGAATCTGGCGATCATTCTTAATTGGCGTCAGTTTTTTGCTCCACCACCTGTACAAGAGGTATTTTTCATTGCAAATCTAAACAAAGAGAAAGGAAACATCTATTCACGTAGGGTTACTATAAATCAGCAGGATTTTCAAAATAAAATTATTTACGCCAAAAATAAGACAACTGCGCCAGATTCCCATTTATCGAAATATCCCCAAAAACTCAACTGAGTAAATCCTACGACAGGCATCTTCTCTCTTTGGCTACAGCAATCACCCAGTGAACGTCACTCTATAGTGGGTGGAGTTTCGAGAACTAAATCTGTAGTTGGTTTTAGAATTTTGCGTTTGGGAGGGGGGGGGGGGAACCAGCCGTTTGTTTTGTTTTCCATCATGGTTTTCGTTGGTATATTTTGTGTTTCAGTGTATTTTCTAAACGGAATGTTTTAATATTCTTTTTGCAATCTTTTCTTTTTGTGGAATTTTGGGATCGTGGAATGTTAGTTCCTTATGATGTTAAAACGTAGTTTGTTGTAATAAGTGGAATTATAATTGCGAAATTGCATCGCTTAACAAAATTTCGTGTGGATAGGTTGAACCAGGAGGACATTAATTGTACAAATTTTGGTGCAAGGTGCATTAAAGGAAAAGATGATTTTACCGCTTTTTGCCATTTTGCAACTGTTCAGTGCTCATAAGCAATAGTGGATTTTCGCAATTGAGGCTGCATACTAAAACATTCAAGCATAAAGAAAATTCTGAAAAACGTCAGAAGGATCCTTCCCAGGCTCTGTTTGTTCTTTATACAAGTGGTAAAGGGTTCAGTTTAGATATAAAACCAAAGGACAGTGGAATTAGTACTTGGGTCATGAGTGAGAAAGAAAAAATAAAAATTATCTTTGTTCAAATTTTGTTTAGTTATTTACTGTAAAGTACACTTTTTTCAAAAATTATTCTTTCAACTACAAGAAATTCATTTCAGATGTAAGTTATAATTTTGTTTAAGGGGTTCTTTTTAACAAAATCATTGATAAGAATAACTAAATAATATATGATCTGTATTATTTTATTTTCATAGCAAAATTATTCATATAATGTGTCCTATATTTGTCCTATATTTTTTGTGGAAATGTCCTATATGGGACAAGTCGATCACTTCTACCGCTGACGTTATGATAATTTCGTAATTTATTCGTCCACATTGTGATAATTTGCTCGGTAAAATGTTCTTAAATTTGGAAGAGAAAATGAACAAAATCGAATTTTCAAAAAACCGCTTCGAGGTGCACCAATTCTACAAACTAATTTTGTATCAAATTTCATGAAAATCGGCCGAACGGTCTATGCGCCTCACAGAGATCCAGATTAAAGTGAAGAAATAGCTTTGGACAATGTGTTTGTTTTATATATTAAATGCAATGCCTTGTTAACGATTTCGTATTTTAGAATTTTTTGTTTTACCCGCAAGTTTCAGGCTCAGGTTTTAAGGTGGAATATTCTCTACAATATTATCCTTCAATTTATAAACATAATCAGTAGCCTCCTGTTCCGTGCCTCAACCAGAAGGGGGTAGGGGTCCACAGGCATCCCTCTGGTTGCACCGCTCATGGCCTCCCAACCCAAGGCTTAGTTGAATGCTTTTGAACTAAGATGAATTAAAAATATTTACTATTGAAGGGGAGAGGGGAACGCGTCTTTGGAAAACAAAGTGATTTTAATAAGGAAAAAATAATGATAGTGCGGTAAAACTGTAATTTCTTTTCATCTAATTGGTCAGCTACTCCCCCTCCGTCCTATTTCTTTTTTTCATTATTGTTTTTATTTTTTCTAGTTCGAAAAAATAACTTAGAATAGCCTCCGAACCACTTCTCCTAATGTCCTAGAATACTGCTTAGGTGTTTAGGACTTGAATTTTGAAAACATTTCCATGGGGAAGCTCCAGAATTTCCTTCTTGTAAAAAATCTTCAAAGTTGTCTACAATTGCGTTTATGGAAGTTCAATTTCGAAAAATTGAAGAGGAGAAAAGGGGTATTGATTTCTATTTATTTTTCAAAAAAAAAAAAAAAGAAAGATCGGGTAGAATCCCCGAGTTCCATCCCTCATTCTAACGTCAATAAATATGGTCTATAATCACATTTTAAGGCTTCAACTTTCTTAAGTTCCCACGGAGTCCCTTGTACCATTTTTTCCAATAACACCATCAAAGACCGTCTAAAATTGCGTTTTTCAAACTAAAAGTTTCAAATATTTTCCGGAAAGAACCCCCGGACCCCTCTTATTAAAAGTTTTTTTTTTTTTTTTTTTTTTTTTTTTTTCAATTTGTGCCCCCCTAAAACTATTTTCTAGTTAAGCCACTGCTCCTGTCATATTTTAACATTCATAAAAGTTTTATTAACTGTTCATCACTTAGAGATTAGATAGATATTAAAAGTGGCTTTACATAACTTAGATATTAAAATATTTTCTTCTTCCAAAACGCATTATTAGCATATCAGAGGAGCTGCTGAAATCGGAATAACTTCGAGATATGAAGTAAAAACGTACACCATATTGCGAAATTAAATATTCACGCATTATTTTTTGTATAAATTAAATGCCAAACGTTTTTTTTTTAATTTTATATTTGTTTATAAAATCTTTCTCCAGGTATTAAATATATTTTCCTCGAACGCCAGAGCATAAAGGCGCTCAAAGGACATTTGCACGACGGCGCCGATCAGGCGTGGCGCGGCCCTGAATGGTTCGTCTTTCGTTTACAGTATTTTAAAGACCTTTTATAGAATTATAAAGAAGCGTTTATTAGGCGCTGAAATATTACACATTGAAAATAGCGCCCCAAGAAAAACGCATTGGATTGAAGTGAAATTCAATGTACAGAATAATACAGATGAGAGATACACTTGATCCTAAAATCTAGACTATTAAACAAATGCAGGCTAAGAAAAGAGATAAATACAGAGTGGTACTTCAATAGCGCGTTGGACCCACTTTTGCTGCAACACGGTATGACATTGAGCTAAATAAACGTCTGATGTTGTTCTAAGGCCGATGGACCCTAAAATGCTTAACGGGCACTTCTAAATCTTGCACAGATGTAGCACGGCGACATCTTTCGTTTCAGTTGATCCTATAAATGCTCCATAGGGGATAAGTCGGGAAAGCGGGCTGGCCATGGAAGAGTCACAAACGGACGCAAGAAGTCTTGAGCAACTGTAGCTTTATGCGGGTGAGCATTATTTTGCTGAAAAATTGCTCCTGGGAGGCCGTTTAAGAACTGTCCTAGATGTGGTTGCAGAATGTCATTAACATAACGCTGGCCCGTTAAGTTTCCACGTACCACAGCTAGAGTAGGCCAGCTATCATAGGCTATAGCCTCCCAGACCACTATGCCCGCTGTGCGGGCAGTGTGTCGTGCGATAGAATGGGTGGTGTGGTACCTTTCTTCAGGGTGCCTCCTCATCCGTGAGCTGATACCCTCTGACCCCAAAACAAATCGGGCTTCATCAATATGCACCACCTTTTGCCTAAGTGCCGATTTACACGGTTCCCGCTTTCGGACATGTGACGTCATTTTGAGCTCGAAAACCAGTTTTCGCGCTACAAAACCTGCCTGACTTCGTCGGGAATGGGTTGTGGATCGTCCACAACTCCAAGTCAGAAAAGCGAAGTCCGAAATGCAGTGATTGGCTATTGATGTCACATGCTTTCGTTTCTATGGTAACAATAAACCTTCCAAAATCAGGGGAAAGGTAGCCATCTTTGTGTCTTGTTACGGCACTGATTTCGATGAAGTAAATTTCAAAGTGCAACTTCGAAATTGAACAACTACGTAAATCGTTGATAATCGTTCGAAACAAATGAGCCTCTTTTTTTATGAAGGACCATCATGCACTGGAAAAAAAAGCGATTTTACACATGCTAGGAACTGCAGCGCAGCATCTATACGAATTAGCTGGGTAATTCTTATCGGCAGGATCATTTCTGTATATTCTGTCATAAAAATTATCTTGCTGGCAAAAAGAAGATATTATAATTTTATTCTTGCTTATGGAGGCAATGAGAAGATTTACTAGATTTTCAATGTTACACCTAAAACCTTTTCAAGTAAGTATCATTGTGATTGTTTATCATACAAATACTTTGTGATATTACTTACACCTAGTATGTAATAAAAATTAAGACATTATTGTTTTCATTAGTAGCTAAAAGTGTTTAAACAATGTTTTATGCAATATTGTAATAGCTTCATTTCATAACAAATGAAATCTTTAAATAATAATCAACAAAAAATGTTGTAAAGTCACTTGTTTCGTAGCAACTTCCAAGTATAGGTACGTATTCTCAATTATGGGACTGCTTATAGTTCAACGTATTCTTATAAATTTACTGTGTTTTATTCTTGGGCATAATTGTGCGTAACTTATTATGGAACATAATATTATGTGCTAGTTATTGTAAAAAAAATATTCACGAGAAATTGTTATGTGCTGAAACAGTTCATGATTTGGCTGGGCTGAAGCTCTGTTCCACTCCTATTTTTAATCATTGCTGAATTGTACTTAATGTTGAAACAACAACAAATTTTGGCAAAATATTTATTATTCAGCTGAAGATGAGAATAGAATTTTAACTGAATGTTCGGTATTCAGTGCATCCATAGTTTTCAGTTTATGCGGTCTTCTATTAAAAATCGGAGTTTACGGAAAAAAAAGACAGGTATAAATTTTACATTTAATGATAATGATAAAACTAAATACAATGTGTACAAGTTAACTACAACTTTTTTATTTAATTTCCAGATAAATGTTTTTCATGAGCATTCAACAGGAGTTGAAAAGAAAGTTATTATTCATTATTTGGCTACATAATAAGACTATTAAATGCAAAAAATTTTGTTCGATATCTTTCTTTCCAAAGCTACATCAACATTGGAAAAGGATAGGCGTTACTTGCGAGCGCCAAACTAGAGTGAAAGGTGGGTGGAAGAAAGGAAAACAATCTCAATGCATGTTACGCACGTTCATTTTAAGCTATATTTATCTGATATTTTACTGTTTATATACAGGAGGGGGTATCTTCAACTGGTTTTTTCCCTTGCCATCATTGAATAAAAACTAACCATAAACATCTTTCATCTGACTAAAATTTCAATGTTTAAAATAGTTTCCTCTCACATCCTTCACAATTAAACCTCTGGTTTTGCTAATCAACTTTAGCTGAGGGTAAAATATTTATCTACGTGTTTGTTGTTTCTATATTCAATTCCTTTGGTGCTTGCAAGTAGCGAGAGTCGAAAAAAAAAATTAATAATTTGAATTTTGACATTTTGAATTCAAATTATGTTTTTCGCGATCACGAGTGTGTATGTAGGGGTGTGTGTTTGTGTCCAGGCATGAGTGTGGGTATGTATATGTGTATATGTCTGTGTGCAGGCATGAGTGTATGGGTGTGTGTATAGTCTGTCTGTGTGTGCGTGGTGTCTGTGTGCAGGCATGAGTGTGTGGGTATTTATGTGTGCGTGTAGTTGTGTATGTATGACATGGATGCAACTTGGAGATGGTTTTCGCTAGGGGAGCAGCATCGTGAAGAGCCGGTCGACGGTGATGCTGCAGAGGGTGCTGGTGGGAAAATAAAATCATAGGACATCAAAACAGTCAAATGAAAGCAATAAGCAATCATGATTGCTCAAAAAAAACCGTAAAGATACACTTCTGAACATTTCTATGGTGCAGACTGCGTCATGACCCCCCAGTAACTTCCCATCCATAGTCACTTCTTTGACCACCAGACAAGGCGGTCGGTAAAACTAGCATTTGTAAAAACCCCAACTGGATTTTTAAAGGAGCACCTGTATTTTTTCAGGTAACTTTTAAATTTTGGTTTCTTTCAAAATTTAAACTGATTATTTTTCAATTAAATCATGGAAAAAGTTAAATAAACAAAAAAAGTAAAATCTATATATCTAAACAAAATATGATGTATGTTAGTGATTGTGTGTGCTATGTCCTTATACAAATCCACAATTAGGGCCAGATTTTTGCCAAATTTGTCACAAAGGTCCTGAGAATTTACATGAGGGGTTTCACCCCACGGTGAACAACCATGGGAGGGGGGGTTCCTTACACAAATACAGTTTATCAAATCTTGTGCAGAGGCAGTGGCGTAGCTACATTTTCTGCCGCCCGGGGCAATTCCTCAATTTGCCGCCCTTTGGTTGAGAAACAGTCAAAAGTATTTAAAGGAAAAATAAGAACTTAATTACAAAGAAAAATAAAGAATATGCTCTATTCAGGAAAAATTTCTAAATTAGCCCTAAGAATGCATTTTAACCTTTTGGTGACACCAGGCAGGAACTTAGAGGCCGACGCTCTGCACAGGAAATTTTCCTAATTTAAAGATCTAGGTATGCAATTTTATGGTTTCTTTGGTCCTTTCAAAGGGGGTAATGACATCCTTTTGGATCCGTGCTGGGGTGCCTGCCTTAATGTTGAAAAACTCGGAAATTGCCGCTTTCCTAGATCCAATACTGCTATATTACAGAATTTGAGTGGTTTTCTTTTTCACTGATACAGGGTGATGAGATTAATGAGCCCTATAAGTTCGATTAACCATACTGATTCATGAGAAGGAAAAGTTGTGCATCGAAAATCATTACTTTCCATTTGAATGTGAAAGGTTTACTTAGAAATCAATTCACTAATTAAAAACCTTCTGCTTTAATGAATGTCTCAGTTTGAAACTCGCTGTTTATAGGAATTTTACTGATATAAAGCAGTAAGATTTGTCGCAGTTATTATTTGAGTTGTGAGTAAGTACTTTTATAAGATAAACATAAAACTAATTCTGGTCTGAATAAAAGTTTTGTAATAAGTGACAAATTAAAACAATTTCTGAAACAGATAATGCTACCCCAAACATGAGCAATTAATTGCCCACCATTTCAGACCTCTCTTTTCTTACTCTTGTTGTAACTTTCCTCAAAAAATAGTTTTTTTTTTAATAAGGTAGTTTTCGAGTAACTTTCTTAAAATCAAGTGCTAGTTTCATATTATAACGAAAAAAAATTTTTTTTTGCCTCCAGTAATTGATCAGAAGCATGATTTCCCTATTGGCAAATGTTGAACTTTTTTCACATCAAGAGCATGAAATTGCAACCCCCCCCCCCCAACAAAATGCTGCCCGGGGCGGACCAACCCCTCCGCCCTACCTTAGTTACGCCACTGTGCATAGCTCGTGCAATGCTTAGGAATACACATAGGAGGGTATTCGTCTACCTATGGGGGAGAAAGCCCCATAAGGAGTTTTCCTTATACAGCTCCATAACTTACAACAGATCTTTGCAAAATTTGGCGTCTTTTTGCGATTTTTAATTTGTGGTAATTCCTCTGCTTCATGTTATCATACATAAGAAATAGTTTGCTCATTTGTATATTATTTAGATGTGCGTAACATTTACTGTGAAAGACAAACATCCGTTTTACAGCCAGAAATGGACGAATCTATTATTTTTTTTATCGATGCCAGCTTTTGCAGAAGCAGATTCTCATTCAAATGAGTGGAATACGGCCATCAAATTTTTACTTTTCCCCCTTATTCACATAGGTTCGTCTTATCTAGACGTATAAAATTCCATGCAATCCATGGTTGGACAGTATGTACTTCGGAAAATAATTTAGGTTAACTTTTTAGTTTCGAAAAGTAATGACTTGACCATAATTATTCAATTCCCCTCCCCTCCCTTTATTTCTTTTGCTAGTTGTGTATTAAAAAAAAACTTTGGAAGGACTACATATTTGTTTTAGATATTAAATTCAATGCCTCTTGTAACGGTTCCGTATTTTTGTAACGGCTGCATATTAGCCATTTCCCATTTTTCAAAAAAGTACTTATCAGACTAAAGTAAGCAATAATTATTTCAATCAAATTCCAAGATGTTTTTTTTTTTAATTGTTGGGGGGAAATGCTTTGATTAACTGAAAATGGCCATCTTTTTTTTTTATCAACAGCTCAATGCAAGGTTTCCAAGAGAAAAAGCCATAATTAAAAAGTCAATTCCGATCACCCCTCCCTTACATCACCCTTACTCGAAACAACTTCGAGATGAAGAGATAACTAACTCCTGCTCAAAGGTAAAAACGTACACTGTGTTCCAAAATGAAATATATATACATTGCTTTCCTTTTGATACATCAAATAAATGCCAAACGCATTTTTTCAATACTGCATTTGTCTATAAAACCTCACCCTAGGAGTTTACTAGAATTCTCTCGAACGTTAATGCATAAAGGCGCTCAAAAGACATTTGCACGATGGCGCCGATCAGGCTTGGTGCGGGCCTGCATACACGTAGATTTGCACATGTGTTAAACGTAGCCTCCCCCCCCCCCCCCGAAAAAATATTTCAACACCACTTTTAGTATTATTCCACAATAACATGCAAAGCAGTTCTAAAAAAATATACATTTTGATACATCACTACAAGCATTTTACTATACAGTGAAACCTCTCCGAGAAGCCACCCCTTCTTTCAGTGAAAATGTGGACACAGAAGGGGTGGCCATACTTAAGAGTTTTCATTATTGAACTCGAGCTGTACTATGAATTATATAATTCAACATTTTTTAATGATGTTTCAAGAAAATAAAGGGGTCAACATACACAGGTTTCACTGTATCACTAAATGAAAAAATGCTCCTCATCGAGTTCTGAAAATGTAATAGCAATAACACAGCAAAAATTATCAACTGTTGTTTTCCGAGCGGCTATCAGAAAGAAAAACTTTTGCACACTGAGAACAGTGGTGTTCCCATAGGGTATATTCCATGTATGCCGTATATTCTCAAATATTTTTTAGACATATAGCATATACCTTCAAGTTTCAAAAATTTCCATATAAAGACATATTATGTATATCGTTGCATCAGAGCAACACTAAGACATCTAATCCCCGAAATAACACTAAGATATCCTACTGTTGCTCTGAGGCAACGATTTGATCGCATACAAATATTGTGCGTAATGGAATACTGGGAGTATACCCTCAGAAAAATAGATGGGAACATCACTGTATGAGAATAATTTGCACAAGCCAAAAACCTCATTTTTGAAATTGATTAAATAAGCAAATAAATAAATGTTTCAGTATTCTAAAAATTGTTTTATTTATGAAATCCTTGTGCAATTTTATTTTTTCATGCATGCAACAGCAGCATGATGTGATAAGATCCTAGAACATACACCATTCTATTTTTTAATTTAATCTTTGAATTTCAGGCGGGGGGGGGGGGGAGGGAATGCTTGTTCGATGAACCCAGAATTATCTTCTATTATTTTTTTAGCCTGGCTTAACTGTGCACATGTTATGTATTGAATATGCACACAGATTTAAAAAAAAAAACAGCGGTAAACCATTACCGCGAAACACGGGAAAGCACTGTTTGGCAAATTTAGAATTTTTTACTTCTATTTTTTAGCGTGGCTCAAAAAAAGATTAAAAAATAAATCAGCGCTATCCAAGACATGTTTTCTAAAAAATAAACCTTCAACATTTACGGAAAACACTTCAATTCTTTAACAATTAAAAAAAAAATAGTAGGAAATAACAGAAGATTCAACGGAAACGAATATAAACAAACAGGAGCAGACGCCCTGTCAAAACACCGTACCGGTTACGAAATTTGCATACGCTTCCCGCTTTCCGCCTTCGTGTAAATGAGCAACGATTTTCCTCTGACTTGTGACGTCACATGTCTGCCGTCCGATGTCCGAAAGCGGGAATCGTGTAAAAGGGGTCTAACAGTGACATCCCACACAGCTCTGGCTTCGCACCATTGCAGACAGAGTTGCCATGTTTTGGTGTTAGAGGGAGTACTTGAAAAGGGCACTTGGACTGCAGATTTATTACCGCAAGACGTTTACAAATGGTTCGAGGAACAACTACTACGCTTACATCTGCTTTTATGGAGAAACGAGTCACTGTGGGATTCACGAGCACTTGCCGCACGATCCTTCCATCCTCTCTCCTCGTCGTCTTCCTGGTCACCATGGGCGGATTTATGGGGGGTCAGAGGGGGGCAATGCCCCCCCCAGTTTTGGGAGGACTTTATGTAGTAACAACACATCTTCCAAAAATTTAAAAAAAAATCATTATTTTTTCGTTTTTGAATAGTTTAGAAGAGCATGGGTGGATTTATATGGGGGGGGGGGGGCAAAGGGGACAATGCTCCCCAGTTTTGGGAGGAGTAACAACTTATCTTCCAAAATCTTATAACAAAAAAATCATGATTTTTTCTTTTTTGAATAGGAAATTAAAGTTTATTTTTTCTTTTAAACTTAAAATAGCCGTTTCTTACAAAGTTTGAACAATACTGTACAAGTGTATAATCTACTACTCAATTTCAGAGGCTGGAAAGTGCAAATTATTAATAGGTTCTGAAATCCTTGAAAAGAGTTGGCGCAGTATAGCCTAAAAGGGCTCTTGAACCAAAAACCCAATCTAACCAACCAAACCTTGAAAATAATTGGACAAGTTTTTGAATCTCCTAAGCAAAGTGTGCTTCAATTGTATTCTTATCAAGTGTATAAATTAAGAACTGTTCAAATGGATAGTATGTTACTCTCTTGATACCTATTCTCTAAATCTGTGCACCATTTCTTTTAAAGTATAAACTTGCATCACAAAGCACTTTTAAAGTGTAAAACTAAAAAAAAAAATACTTGCCTATTATTTCCAATTAACCCTTATAAGACTTCAAAATGCAGAATTTTATATCCATTTTAGATAATTTCCTCCGGGGGAGGAACCCCCGGACCCCCTAAAACTGGAGATATTCTATATCCCACTTAAAAGGGAGCACTGCGTTACTCTCTTAATACCAGCCCCCTCTCATTTAAGGTCAATTTAAAAACGACAGCATGATTACACACAGTAATGAAAAACGACACAAAAAAAGGAAAGAATGGCTTTACGCATCACAGAAAACAGACAAAAACATGGGAGGGGGGAGGAGGGCAATTAAAAATGTTGCTCCAAAAAAAAAAAAAAAAATCCTGCCCCCCCAGGAACTCAGTCCTAAATCCGCCTATGCTGGTCACTCCAAACCCGGTTTTTTGCACGTGTCCATTGCCTCCAACAGTTTTTAACGGATCACTCCGAACGATTCACCTGGGCAGCAACACGGCTCGACAAACAGCCTATAATTTTCTGGCAGATGAACTCAACTCGCTTAACTGTGAGAAACGCTTTCTAACTCGTCTACTTGGCATCCTTCAGTCATTAAGGTTCTCCGACTATCCGGATGTAATCGTTACATTTATAAATCTTATATTATGCACTGGTTTATCTAGCACCTTTTCCCCGATTTCACCGGTGCTGTAGAGTAAACGGTTATGCGCATTGACACCAAACTTGGACATTTGCATATCAGATGACATTCTTCATATATGCAAAATTGCGCGGTTGTACCTTTCTTCTTTCTTGGGGTGCTATTTTCAATGTTCCTGAGTGTATTTTTACTACCGCTGTGATGTCACATGCATGGAGCTCTGTGTAAGCTTGTTCAAACACGACCAAACAAATACAACAGTTAATAGTTGCGTTCGCAGAGCCCGACTGGTCAACCGATGACTAACGGCAGCGTTCCATGATCAACCGACAACCGTAATTTCAGCTTCTGATTGTTTGATTGAAGCACGTGACATTTTTGATTGACCATTAATGAGTATTTTTTCCTTGCATGTTATTCGTTTGACGTCTTTAGCTGTCATGTGATAAACCGGCTGGTAGATACCGATCGAGATTGGCGAACGCATCCAGAAGAAGTTCCAGAGATCGTAACTGCAACCACGTGCCATTGTTTACGCGGTCGCCTTTGGGAACTGAGGTTTTTCGTGCTTATCACATGTGTTTTTTTACATATTTCTCTTTCATTTTTCGAATCATCTTTACTAAATCTGAGAAGTCGTTCTGTTTTGCAATTTTTTAAGCAACTGATCGCCGGCTCTTTGAAGTGTCCCACATTCTTTAAGAAAGTGCAGCATCGATCACCCCACCGAGCATCCAACTGAGTAGTTTGATCGGAACAGAGAAGCGATCCTGGTTTCTTTAACTCAGCAGGTATGCAACCTAATTTTTCGAATAAAAATAGATTTAAAAAAGAAAAGAAAAATTAATTTGAATTTTGACATCTTGAATTCAAATTATGTTTTTCGCAATCACGAGTTGTATGTGTGTGTGGGGGGGGGGGGGGGTATGTGTGTTTGTGTCTGTGTGCGGGCACTTGTGTGTAGGTGTGTATGTGCAGGTGTGTGTATGTGTTTGAGTGTGTGTATGTATGTGTGTGTACGTGCGTGTATGTATGAGTGTAAATGTAGGATATTAAGGGTAAATGTAGGATATTATTTATCCATGATAAGGTCAACCAGATGATCAAAGTTTCAAAATTAAAATTTCTAAACAGATGAGGTGTCATTTTAAAGGTAAAGAGTTGTATATTTTGGAATGCCTGTCTAAAATTTGATCAGTTTAGTTATAAATAAGTTACAGGAGGTTAAACTAAGGTCAACATCTTGAGTATATTTTCAAACCATATTTGGTGACTCCCGAAGGAACTCTATTTTTTCCAAAAAATACATACTAATATTATGAATTGAGATGAATAACCATTTAAAGATACAATGTGTTGCTGGTGATGTTGCAAAGATGTGTCAAAATATAATTCATTTTGATTTGTAAAAGAATTCCTCTGGGGTTCATTAAGAGTTTTACTTCCGACACCAAAATGCACAGTTAATTATGCTGAGCCAATAATTTTAAAGCTACATTCATGTATTTTTGGGTACAAAGTAAGAATTTCAATCTCTTTGATTTAACCTATTTTCATTTTGTAACAAATGAATATTATTTACTAAAATCGAGGTGTCGGACGTAAAAAAATTTTTTACGTCCGACACTGTTACATTCCTTTTGAGAACATATGTTTTTCAACTGTGTTTCATCTTTTTTGGCCTTTAATTTCGAAATTAAAGTGAAAAATGCATAAAAAACAACTAAGTGAATTTATTGTATATACATTTAGGGCTGATAGGGGTAAGTAGGACCCCTTTTGAGAAAAAGTGTGTTGAATGAACGTAATACAGTTGATTAAGATCAATTTTGGATAAATTTGCCAAAAGCATGAGTGGAAAAAAAAAACTGGAAACACTAAGTGACTGCGTCTGTGTAATGTTGGCTAAGGAAGAACCATTACCAACATTCAACCCATATAAATCTTGATGGTTTTCTTTCAGGTAAGTTTCACAAATAACTAATCACCATCTTTTGTAGCTGAACTATCAGCTATCTACTAAATCATCAAAGCTGTCTTGTATTTCACTAATACAAATATTTCATCAGAGTTGCTTTTGATTTTCAAATCCTTACTGTTATGGGGGGAACCACTTACCCCATAGTGTGGGGACCTCTTATAGCAAAGTTATACCGGGTAATAAGGCCTCTCCTCTGAAAGTTTTTAATAATATTTTACTCAAAAATTCTGATTGCAATATGCACTTTTAGTTAAACTGTACAGGTATGTTTAATGATCATAAAAAAATATAAATGCTAACCGGGAAACACTTTTTGAAAAATGCTTCTTAGACTCGCCAAAAACTATTTTCAGATTTTTTTTTTTTTTTGACTAAGTTCTCTGACCTATAAAAAAAATTCCACGTGTCCCAAATATATACAAAACTTATCACTGTGATGAACCATGACATGACCAATGTAAAAAATCATAAGGATATTTCAGTTTTTCAGTCAGAGCCATTTGGTATATTCTGTTTACTTTGAGTACTAATTTTCATTTAAAAGCTTTGAATTCAGATGGAAAGATGAAAAACTGTCACAGAATTCAATTTGCCTAACGATTTTTATGTTTGCAAAGAAAAACAGAGGGATTTTTTAAACTACAAAACCTTTGTTCACTTCTGAAAAGTTGTGTGGTTTAAAGAGAATTGCGTTATATAGGTCAGCATTATAAAGGTATTCTACTGTATACGCAAAACTAATCACTGTGATGAACCATGACATGGATATTTCAGTTTTTGGGGGTGACCCACTTATCCCAGTGTCCCCAATCAACCCTACTTTTGAATTTACTTCGTAAATTTTGCTCCAGTATATGTAACCTATAATTTACATATTTATAACTGTAATCATTGTTATGTATTTACATTTAAGAGCAATAGTTTACATCCAATATGAACAATTTACGTCCGACACCAAGCTAAAGATATTTTTAAAATAATTTTATTCCTTATAATATCATTTGAAAACGGAAATATGCTTCAATCATAAGTATACTTTAGAATTATGCTGTTTTTAGCCTACTTTCCCATTAAAAGTCAGAAAAAGAAGAAAAAACCATGAAAGAAGGCTTAATGCATCTTAAAAATATCGCGAAAAACAAAAAAAAAAGTCAAAAATAAATAAAATAATTAAATAAATATTGAAAAATTAAAAATTGGAAAGTACGGTATTGAGATGGGGGAAAATGTCTGTCGGTCTGTCTGTCTGTCCCCCCCAATAACTTTTGAATGAATAGTCCGATTCAAACGAACTTTTTTTTGTTCGAAAGATCTCGACAAGGACACCTCATTCCCATATTTCACTTTTTGATTTGAACTATTTTTTGTTCAATTTTGAGCAGTTCAAAAAAGGTTAACATTAGTGCCTTCGGGGAAATTCAAGGCAATTCCGAACTGTGAGGCGAATTTGCTTCAAACAAACTTTGTAGGAAAAAGCTTTTGATGAAAAACTTGTATACAAAATATCTTTTTGATTTGAACAATTTTCCGTTCAATTTTGAACAGTTCAAATCCCTTAACATTAGCGCCTATGGAGAAACTGAAAGTCAATGTAGATTCCGTACTTGAAGGTGGATTTACTTCAAACAAATTTTATTGGAAACAGCTCTTGACGCCAAACTCCAGACTCCGACTCCAAGAATTTAGGAGCACCTGGCTCCGACTCCTGTGCCCGACAATTAATCGGACTCTGACTCCCCAACTTCGACTCTGACTTCGTAACTTTGGCAAAAATTTATACACGAAGGACAAATGACTAACACAAAATAAGTTTTCCTGTAAGGTATATTGCACGAAACAACTCGTATCTCTCCTGCATTAAACCAAGTAAACAATCCATGTAAACAAGTTTGAACAAATCTAAGACTGCCTTTGGGTTGCAAAACACAGGTTAGTTTCACCAGGGATGCCATGCTTGAAAAGATATCGTCTCATTAGCGCAGTGTTGCCAGATTGGGGGAAATTTCCCCATTTTGGGGAAATCTGGTGCTCTCTGGGGAAATTTTGGGAAAATGGGTTTTGAGGGGAATTCTGTGGGGAAAATTTTCTTTCTTGGGGAAAAAAAACCTCGGAGGAAAAAAGAATTTTTTCGTACTTGGATTCTCGTCAAGAAGTAGTAGTTACATTGTTTGTATGAAACAGCGTTGCTTTAGCTTTGCTCAACTTTATGGAATTCGCATTTCACATTATGTGGAATATTATGTTATGGAATTCGCATTAATGTTTTGCGTGAATAACCAGTTGATACGTTAAACGGGTAAAAATAAGTGTGATAATGAACTGGATAAATATATACAAAAATCATAGTTTAAATGTACATACAGAAGCAGAGTAATAAATGCGAGTAGAAAAAAAATTTTTGGCTATTTCTTTTCTCACCGTCAGGCGCTTGTATTTCCCTGGTCATGATTTTTCATAGTCAAAGAACTCATGTAATGATTTTTCAACAAATACCCAGTTAGGAGGTATACAATTATTCTATAACAGTGGCGAATCCAGGATTTGTTTTACGAGGACCTGTTATCATAAATATTTTGTATTGTCTTAGTGAAGCATTGAAGCGAATCAAGTTTACAAGACCGCCTCGTGGTCAAAAAACTGAGTGGTGGTGGGAAAGACTGCTATTAGACTTTTTAAAAAACATATATCGAGATAAAGAGAGTGCACCTTTCAATTTGGAGGATGGATCATTAGGACTTAGTTTGCAACTTGAGAAACGGTTAGCTGTGTATACCTAGTTTTTAGAGCTTATTAAAATGCATAAATAGCCTAAAACTTAGAAATCCACATTAAACTGAAAAAAAGGCTTAACTCCCATGCAAATTAAGCCCTGCATTACTAACATCTCAGGGGCCAATCCAGGATTCCCCTCCCCCCCCCCCATACCTATTTTTTCGAAAGTACGGCATCAACATTCTATTTTTGTGAAAGTCTTTCTTTTCTCTTTTCAACATTTAAAGAAACATTCTAATTTTTGAAAAAGAAAATTAAAACACCTAAAATTATAGTTCAAAAAGTGTAAAAGTCATCTACTATTATTTCTAACAGGTTTTTTTTTATGGAGGGGGTGGGGTGGGGGGACACTAAAAACCTCAGAGGTACGAAAAATACCATTGTACCCAATAGGCTCTGTACTTTGTACAACTCGGGAAACTGTCAGAAAACTGGCCCCCAAAAACAGATGCTAAAAGATTGTGATAAAATTGCCTAAATGTGTTTTGGCGAGAAACGACTTAAAATGAGTAGAAACACTATGAAATGATCATTATTCAAGCGATTGTCCAGATAGATTAGCTTAGCATTTTATTTTATACGTAAATTTTGTTTTAAACAGAGAAACAAATTAAACAATTTTGCAAATTTCACAACAATGCTGATTTTTGTAAAACTTCTGAATATTTAATTTATTGTTTTTGTGACTGCCGATTTTCAAAATTAGTTTTGTGGCGCTGTTGATTTTATTACTTAATTTTTGTGAAAGTACTGATTTTAAAATAAGATTTTTTTGAAGGTGCAGAAAAACGGCAGTAAAATCAGCCTGTATTGGGCCCTGCACCTGATCCAGAGAATTAAGTTGTATAGTCGGAAAAAGATAATCAACAATATGGAAAATTTTGAAGCCTGGAACTTTTCAAAATTGTAGTTCCCCTAAAGATGCTTTTTTGGCGATCTCTTTTGATGTTCAGAGAAGGAATTGTTCCGGGAATTTTATGAAGGGCTACAAGCTCAAAGACTCTTTGATCAAAAGCTTTTTGAAAATCAATATAAACAACAACCACACACCTTTTGTTATCTAAAAACCTTATCACAGAAATGCAGTAAATTTACTTCATACAGAAATAAATATACAGTAAAATCTGTAAAGTTGATCACCTGCCTGTGTTGACCACTTTTGTCGGGAACGGAATTAGTCCTATCTTGTATAATAACGGAAAACCTCTGTAACTTGACCACTAATGTACACCAAATTTGGTTTGGAGTATTGTAAAAAAACCTTTGTAAGTTGACCACTTGGTTAATTTTTTTAAACTTAATTAAGCAAATTATTATTATTATTTTATAGCTTTCCAAGAATAATTTTAATGCTTTGATGCCAGACTAGCATTTTACCTACTAAATAAAACAGCAGCATATGCTACTTATTCTCCAAACTTGGTTTTATTTTGTTGTTTTATTCGAGATACTGTTTACTGTTCAATGAAAACAAGTGTCAGTAAAAAAGTGCTTTTTTAGTCTTATCTTCCAGTTGGAAAGTTATGTGGCAGCACTGGAACTGTGCTAAAGAGTAAAGATTTCTGGTGCAAGGCATTAAGAGATATGTCATTTTCAGCTGCCTTTATGAACTAGGAGAGTCCAGCTTGTTACTATTTGTGTTATAAGTTTTACATAAAATGGCTTCAAAAAGAAAATTAGTTGAACTTGAGATTGTTAAAAAGTATTAAATATTTAAATTAATTGAAAAGGGAGAAATATAGAGAAAATTAGCTGACACATATGGAATTTCTAAAACTAGTGTCTAATATAGTAAATGCAAGGGGGGAAAAACAAAAATATTTGAACAACATTTTTAATTATTGTTTCAAAGTAATGTTAACCAATAAGAGTGAGTTAAACAGAAAGAGTAAGTGTCAATTAGTCAAAAATAAAAACATGATGCAAGAAATGCCAAAAAAAAAAAAAAAAAATCACTTCCACCCTTTATAAGTTGACCACCACAGTACTGCACCACAAGTGGTCAACTTACACAGGTTTCACTGTATTAATGAATAAATAAAAAAAAAATATCTTCTTATCCCATAGTAGCAATTAAGTGATGTTATAAGTGAATTTTTATGCATTGAATTCTTAATTGTTTTTTTTTCTATTAATATGATACACAATTTAAAAACGTTGGTTTATTATTCAGTTTACATGATTTAGTGTTGAATGTAAGTTAACAATCTAGAAAATTCATTAAACTAACTACTGAAAAGTTTTAGGTTGTGTCTTAAAAAATGTTTTATGCTTTTTAAAAACTCCTTAATTCTGGTGTTAAGAAATGATTAGACAGCTTGTCTAAAGATAATTTATACATTTTTTAATGAAATTTCTGCTTTGAAAAACAAGAAATTCCAGTACTCGCACTTGGTCCAGTTTTTTCTTTTAATTCAATCAGATTTAATTGACTGTCTGTGTCTTTACTCTTCTTATTCTGCAAGTATAACATTCAGTATTTTAATTTCAGGATACATAATTTCAAGCAAAATAAATAAATCATTTGAGAATAATAAATACGGTATACCAGAGCACGTTTTTGCGGAATTTTTTCAATGAGTTTTCTAAATTTTATGTTTTAACGGAGGAAATTTTTGACATTTTGGTTTTATGAAGTAGTTACTGGAGTCAAAACTGGAATATTCGGTTGTTGCTCAGTTTGCGTTTTCAACCGTTAAAAACACTATTTTTGAGTCCAAGTCGGTTGCATAAACTTGCCCAGGACCTGGGGCACGTTTACGCATATTTATTTTGACACCTAACGTGGTTCTGCTTGTGTTTTGAACGTAATGTCTTACCGTCGTTAAAATAAAGCAAATTTATTACAGATTGTATTGTGCATAAAATAAGAGCGGAACAGGCATGAAGACAGCACTACATGATTGTAAACTATAAGATACAAATTTGTAACTCAATTAGAAAGTTAAGGTGATTTTCAAAACTAATTAGCCTGAAAATACTAGAAAGTTTTGAGACACTTCGGAGCGAAAAACCGTCAGGGCACATTCAGAAGTAAGCCACAGTAAGAACATGCGTAAAGGTGCTCAAACGTCAATGCGCAAACTATCCCCGTCGCCAAGTTTGGGTTTATTTTTAGCCTGCAAAAATATTTATTAACATTTCAATATATACAAAAACAATTCTCAAGAAAGGATAAAATTCTGCCAATTTTTATATATTTGTTCTTTCTTAATAACTAAGTATTATATTTATTCACAACAAGCTTCAAAACGTTCAAATCAAAATTTACTCGACTTGTTAGAAAACAGATTATTCTTTCTGCATGCTACTATTGCAATCACTAGTGCCATGGGAGCTACTCCTTCCCATAACCTTGAGCTCCTTCTTAGCCGCCTTCCGTTGCATAAGCAAGTGGAAATGGAGGCGATTCTGTGTGCGTACCGCCTCAAGCTCATGGGTCTCTGGAAGTCCCCTGGTCACCTGTCTCTGTACGATAAACTGTGTGCAAAGACTAGTAAGCATCCTTACTTTATGATGCCTTCTGACTGGATGTTAAAACAATTCAGCCTTAATGCCAATTATAACATTGTGTTTCTGTCCAGAGAGCAATGGAAGGATGTACAGGATATCATTGGCAATGCACACGAAATCTGGTTTACAGATGTTTCCAAGACTGCGTCCGGAACTGGTTCTGTTGCATACTGCAGCAGCAATAACACAAATCTGTGCTTCTCATTAGGAAAGCTTGCTACTGTCTGAAGCTTTAGCCACATTGGCTTGTGTAAATAACTGCCTAGATCGAGGCATAAGCGGGAAGGTTATCAGAATCGTCTCTGATAGCCAAGCTTTGTTGAAAGCTCTCAATCGTAACTGTTTCACTACCAAAACAGTTTGGGAGTGCCATAATGCACTGGTAAGACTAGCTGGCAGTAATAGGGTTTCCCTTTACTGGGTTTCTGGTCACCGTGACATTCTGGGTAACGAATTGGCAGATCAGTTAGCTGAGCAGGGCTCCAATGTACTGTTTATGGGACCCGAGCCTGCCTTCTGCCTGCCCTACAATGCAGTGAGGACTACTGCAAAGAACCTTCTTATGGATGAATCGTATGGCCTGTGGCTTCAGTCTGAGTCTCAAAGACAGGCCAAGACTCGGAAATAGCAGCCTCCCTGGCTCAGGTCCAAGGAACTGCTTACCTTGAGTGGAGATGAGATCAATAAGTCTGTTGGGTTACTAACTGGACACTGCTCTCTTAATAGGCATCTTAATCTGATGGGTGTTACTGACAATCCTTCCTGTAGAGGATGTCATATGGCTGATGAAAGCTCAATTCATGTGCTATGTGAATGTGACTTATACTCTGCACAAAGATTTGAGCACTTGGGATACCACTATGTAGATCCCGGAAAACTGCCTAAAATTTCGGTTAGGCAACTGCTGAGATTTATTTCTGTTACTGGGCTCCTTTAGTAGTCTAAGCAATGATAGTACAATAGACCTGTGGTCTCAGTGCTTGCGCTGGTTTCAAGCGCCCCCCTTTTCACTTCATACTTCTGCATGCTAGACTAACGCTCCTCTGATGCTCAAAAACTTGTGAGGATATTTGCTTGGGAGCTACATCAATATGTTATGACTGTTGGCTCTCCAGTTATAACTCGTTTTGAAAAAAAGGGCACTGCGTAAACGTGCCTCGGTCTACTCTAAAAAAAATTTGAAAAAAATTTCTCAAGTAAATTCTATTGCAAATAACAAATGTTTAAATATCTAAAATATTATTTTCTTATGGCATTTTAAAAATTAGCTGTGCAAAAATATAAGACTTTCTTTTATTTTGAAAACTGTATACATAATGCTTTTCCCCCCAGTAGAATGAAATACTTTTCTGTTTTTAGATTGGAGTTAATTCAAGGGGACGAGTATGAGACCACAATTTAGTAGTCTGATCTTGTGACTATCAATCTTCCAAATTTGAAGCTTAAAATGCATATGAAGTTTAAAGACAAATCATATTCATGCGAATATTGTGGAACGACATTTAGTGACATTTCGCACTTAAAAGTTCATTTAAAAATACACACTGAAAATAAAACTGTATTCTTGTGAAATTTGTAAAACGTCGTTTTTTCTTAGTGGAAATTTGATGAGCCATTTAAGAATACATACTAAAGAAAAACCATATTCGTGTGAAATTTGTAAAAAGTCATTTGTTCAGAATGGAAATTTAAAGAGGCATTTGAGGACACATACTAAAGAAAATCCGTATTCTTGTGAAATTTGTAACAAGTCATTTGTTCAGAATGGAAATTTAGAGAGCCATTTGAGGACACATACAAAAGAAAAACCATATTCTTGTGAAATTTGTAACAAGTCATTTGTTCAGAATGGAAATTTAAATAGGCATTTGAGGACACATACTAAAGAAAAACCATATTCTTGTGAAATTTGTAAAAAGTCATTTGTTCAGATTGGACATTTAAAGAGCCATTTAAGGACACATACAAAAGAAAAACCGTATTCTTGTGAAATTTGTAACAAGTCATTTACTCAGAGCGGAAGTTTGAGGAAGCATTTGGAGACACATACTACAGAAAAGCCACATTCTTGTGATATTTGTAAAAAGTCATTCTCTGATAGTGGAAACTTAAATAGCCATTTAAGGATACATACGAAAGAAAAACCATATTGTTGTGAAATTTGTAAAATGTCATTTTCTGAGAGTGGAAAACTAAAAAGGCATTTGGGGACACATACTAAAGAAAAGCCATATTTTTGTGAAATTTGTAAAAAGTCATTTTCTCAGAATGCAAGTCTAAGGAAGCATTTGAGGACACACACTAAAGAAAAACCTTATTCTTGTGAAATTTGTAAAAAGTCATTTTCTGTGAGTGTTTCTTTAAAGAAGCATTTAAGGACACATACTAAAGAAAAACCGTATTCCTGTGAATTTTGTCAAAAGTCATATTCTGAAAGTGGAAATCTAATGAGGCATTTGAAGACACATACCACAGGAAAACTATAATCTTGTGAGATTTGTAAGAAAATCATTTTCTAGGCATAAAGGTTTGAAAGTCCATTTGAGGACACTACAAAAGAAAAACCATATTCTTTTTAAATTTCGTAAAAATTTCCTCAGAGTGGAGGTTTAAAAAGCATTTCAGGGTGCATAGTAAAGAAAAAGTATATCCCTGGACAATTTGTAAAAAGTCATATTCACATAGTGTAGATCTGAAAGTTTATTTGAGGACACATGAGCTGAAGAAAAAGCATATTCTTGTGATTTTTGAAGAAAAATAGTTTCTCAAGTTTATGATTTAAACAAAAAAGTACAAAAAAAAAGTGTATACTTCTGCGTATTCTGAAAAGACGTTTTCTATAGTTCAGACTTAAAAAGACATTCCAGGACAGTGTCCTGAGGACACACATAAGAGCCATTCAAAAATCCATTTGTGGATACACACTAGAGAAAAATTATTTTCAAGTCATCAAGGTGAAAGGAATTTTCATTCTAAACCTGCAACTATGTAAGCTAATTTAAACTTTCATCCTAATATAATTATTTGTTTAAATGCAAACATGTAATTCCCAAGAAAAGCTGAAACATTTAAGACTTAGGTGGTTCTTCCCAGCGATGCTTTTCCCATTTTTAACAAATATCCTTTAAATATACAGTATTGCTTTCCACCTTGGATTTTTATCTCAATCTTTGAAATTTTTTTTTATATCTCTATAATAATTTGTCTTCTAATTGAAACACATTTTGGCAGTCCATTCTTTTTTTCTGAGCTTAGCTGCGATTTTCGTGACGATATTCTGATAGAGAATATCAGAAACATATATCGGTGGCCTATGTGAAGCTATAATGTTTGTTTATGTTTTCATTTTTTTAAACTGAGACTAATGAATTCAGTAATCAGGCCCTTCATTTGGATGATTGGGCCTGGATTTTAGCATGTGTTCATGCTGGTTTTTTCCTCCTATGCAGCGCTTTACTCCCTTCCGTCCCCCTGGGAAACTTTGAAATGACAGGCCTGGTGTACTGATTTTTTTTTTTAAAGAAAGAAATGTAAATAAAAACAAACCGAACTGTTGGACAAAGATTCAACTTTCTCTTTAAATTTTACACAAAAAATTACTTTCTTTTTCTTTATCCATTGAGTCTTTTTTTGCTCTAAACGCTGTCAAAGTTTTTCTTCATCATTAAAATGAGATTGGCGGCTCCTTTTCTGGAAAATAAGGGGAGTTTGTTTCACATTCCTCCATTCTCTTGGCGAGTGCCTTGTATAAGGTGAATACAGTCTACTCTCAATAACTCAAAGTCTTATTACCCAAACATACCTCTATCTCGAACTTTTCAGTCTGTTCAAAACTAATTTCGTGTTTTTAATTCAAAGTTGTCTACAGGTTGTTCCATTTTAACCTGCAAGGCCTCTATTTGCACAACCGTTAGTCCTAGTTGTATACTTCCGATTACAAAAATGTCCTAAATCAGATGTAGGGTTAAGATATTAAAAATTAGAAGCAAAAATAAAATTGAGCCAAAAAATACAAAATTTAACTTTTTATACGGGCCCTGGGTCCCCTAAGTATATCCCACTCATCTATGAAGATCTATTTAGTTGTGGTATGGTAAACCTAATGAAAAGACAGGGTTGCAAAAACTTGGCATATTTTACGGCCTTACCAGGTTTTGTTTGCTCCAACTGTAGGTTAAGTTACAGTTATTTTATTGACAATCCTCGTACATAATTAAGTCAGACTAACACCCGACTCAAGAGAATATTTTTACCATTGTAAAAAAGTGCTTCAAAATATTTATCACACGTTAAAAAAATGAAATACCAAACAGAAGTGGAAAGTGACGACTTTTCAAGAAGCACACAGATGTTTCCGACTTCATCGCTGCTGAACTCAAATTAGCTAGAGAGCTAAAACTTTGGTTTTTTAATTCGTTTTGCTTTTACCCTTGTATTTGATTTGTGTAAAAAGTTTAATGTAGTTATATTCCCAGTATTGGTGTTTTTTTTTATTTAGTGAACATGTTTATGATATGAAAATTACCATTATATCATTGATGTAACGATGATCAGTTTTGTTTTAAGTACTACTACAAGACATTTTTAAAAAAGCATAATCAAAAAAGCTGTTTGTTTATTTTCTAATTTATTTGAACTTTTCAGAGTTATCTATGTTTCATAAAATATGTTGTATGGTTTGTAATTTAATTAAAAACTCAAGCACCAAAAAAGTTTTCTGGATATTCTCCTGTTGGTTTCACACCAATACACCAACGGCAACAAATACGTTTCTGCAGCAATAAATTGCTGCGATAACTACCCCAGCAACATCTATTCCATTTGAGGTCATAGAGAAATCAGCAAATTTGACCTCTTTCATAGAAGTAATTATTAAAATTGGAAATGACATCAGGGTGAAATCAGAAATGGGAGTCTTCTTTTATGACACAGTCGTCATTCATATCTGTAAAAAATTCAGTTAACACGATTTACTGTTGTATGTAAGTTTGCAATCTGAAAAATTTACTAAATCAGTTTTTGAAAAGTTAAACATTTTTTCGACTCTTTAAAAACGTCTTTAAAAATCTAATTTTGATTTTAAGAAATGAATTGAGACTCTGTTTACAGATGGCTTCCATATTTTTTAAAAGGAATTTCTGCTTCAGGTTCTCCAATTGTTTTCTTCCCATAATTAGTCAAAAAGTGACACTCTGGCTCTGAATTATGTCCCAAATTAGCCCTCTGAAAACTCCTGTACTTGGTTCAGTTTTTTCTTTTACGCAATCACAGATTAAATTTATTGTCTTTGTCCTTACTCTTCTTTTTCTGCAAGTATACATGCCGTACTTTGATTTCCGGATTTATAATTTTAAACAAAATAAATAAATCGTTTGCAGAAAAAAAATCCTTCTGATGCATTTATCCTGCACTGGTGGAAAACAATGATCCCAACAGCAAGAAAGATTTGTACTAGATAAACGAAATAACGTAGGCCTGTTTATACATCTGAAAAATGACATTTATTCAAATTTCACACTTGGCACATAATTGTGGCTCTAGTGCCACACATAGCACTTGCAAACAAGTTGCTTTAGATGCGAGCTGTATAGTTCGTGAACGTTCTTTTTCTGTGGAGTTCAACTTATTGAGTTGATGTTAGCTAAGAATGCCTTAAAAAAGACGAAGAAGCTATTATCAGCAGCTCACAGAGTTTGATTAATGTCGTGTATTGGGGCTTCAAGACGCTGGATTTTCTTTCCGCGATGTTGCATAAAGACTTTGCTGGAATGTATCCACTGCACATGCTTGTTGAGAGCAGTGGCCCAGGGATGTACTACCTCAAGAAGATAAGGTTCCGGGCGGCAATGTGGCATTTGTGAGGGGGGGGTGCATTTGTGAGACTCCCCCAGTAGTGCCCCGGTTCACGAATGTGTCGCATCCTACTGGGTCTACAGGAGAAATTTGAGCTGCAGTTGGCACCACAGTGACACCACAAATTGTGAGAAATCGGACACTTCAGCTTCACGTACAGTTCTGAACCAAGCTTGCTGTAACATGTATGCCACTGACGACAAAACATTGCCATTTGAGACGTGAGTTGTGTCAAGCCAGAGCTCATTGGAAGACAGAGTAGAGATCCGTTAGGTTTTCTGATGAAGTCCGATTCTGCCTTGGTAGCAGTAAAATAACCTGTGTTGGTCAGAAGGAGGCCAGGGGAACGCCTGCAACTAGACTGATTGTCTGCTGCCTAGACTAACTAGACCTACACCTTTAGTCATGGCCCGAAGAGCAATGTCCTGGGACTAGGAGATCACTCTTGTGGTTATTCCTAACACGCTGGCTTCATAGTTGTACGTCAGTCTGGTTTTTCAACCTGTAGTATTGCCATTCATGAATCGCACTCAAGTGAGAGTTTTCCAACAGAATAATGCTCGCTCTCACACCGCTGTTGCAAAATAATGTGCTCTATAGTGTGTTGAAATGTTACTTTGGTCTGCGATATCACCAGATCTGTCTCCGATTGAACACGTGTGGGATATCATTGAACGACAACTCCAGCATTATTTACCTCCAGCACGGACTGTCCTAGAATTGACATAACAAGTTCAGTAACTATAGAGCTCCATATCACAGCACCTTTATGACAAAATGCATGCAGTTTTGCATTCAAAATTGTAGAGGTTTCACTAACATTGAAACAGCATTTCTGCCGTGGGCAGCTAAATGGCACTAACTGCAAATTTTTCATTTCTTTTGCATATTTGTCACCTATTGTACGTTAGCTTTATTGCACAAGCTTGCTTATTTGGTTTTCGCTGAAAAAAGGGAGCAAAAAAAAAATAATAATAATAATAATAATAATAATTCCAACATCTTCCCATATCCAACACATATTTCATCAAATATCTCAAAAACCCATTTCTGCAGATACTGCCGTTGACCTGCCGATGGCAGATTTCACTTTTGAACTGTAGTTTCTTGAGCTTAAATTGACCTGTGATCGTGAAAATGTAATCAATTAAAAATGTTAACTAGACAAATGCATGGTCAAAATATCATTTCAATAATTTTTTCTTGGTGTTGGGATTTTTTTCTTTCTAGTGTATTTAAATATCTAAAATATTGTTTACTCATGGCACTTTAAAAATTAAATTTGCGAAACTTTAAGACAGTTTTGTTTTGATAACTGTATGCATTTTGTTTTGTTTTCCCATTAGAATAAAATAGTTTTCTATTTTTATTTTTAGATTGGAGTTCAGTCAAGGGGACTCGTATGAGACCACAGTTAAGTAGTCTAATCTTGTGAATCCAAATTTAAAGCTAAAAATGCATATGAACATCGAAGATAAATCATATTTATGTAAATATTGTGGAAAGACATGTAGTTGCACTTCACAATTGAAAGTGCATTTGAGAATACATACTGGAGATAAACCGTATTCTTGTGATCTTTGTGAAAAGACATTTTCTGTGAGTGAAAACTTAAAAGCCCATTTGAGGGTACATACTAAAGAAAAACCATATTCTTGTGAAATTTGTAAAAAGTCATTTTCTCGGAGGGGGAATCTAAGAACGCATTTGCGGATACATACTGAAGAAAAACCGTATTCTTGTGAAATTTGCAAGCAATCATTTTCTCTGAATGGAAGTTTAAGAAGCCATTTAAGGACACATACTGAAGAAAAACCATACTCTTGTGAAATTTGCAAGCAATCATTTTCTCATAGTGGAAGTTTAAGGATACATTTGAGGACACATACTAAAGAAAAACCGTATTCTTGTGAAATTTGTAAGAAGTCATTTTCTCACAGTGGAGGTTTACAGAACCATTTGAGGACACATACTAAAGAAAAACCATACTCTTGTAAAATTTGTAAAAAGTCATTTTCTCAGAGTGGAAGTTTAAGGAAGCATTTGAGAACAAATTCTGAAGAAAAACCATACTCTTGTGAACTTTGTAAGAAATCATTTTCTCAGAGTGGAAGTTTGAAGATTCATTTGAGGATACATTCTAACGAAAAGCCATATTCTTGTGAAATTTGTAAGAAGTCATATTTTCGAAGTGAAAGTCTCAGGAAGCATTTGAGGACACATACTAAAGAAAAACCATACTCTTGTGACATTTGTAATAAGTCATTTTCTCTCAGGGGAAGTTTGAAGATTCATTTGAGGATACATTCTAACGAAAAGCCATATTCTTGTGAAATTTGTAAGAAGTCATATTTTCGAAGTGAAAGTCTCAGGAAGCATTTGAGGACACATACTAAAGAAAAACCATACTCTTGTGAAATTTGTAAAAAGTCATTTTCTCTCAGTGGAAGTTTAAAGAAACATTTGGTGACACATACTAAAGAAAAACCACATACTTGTGAAATTTGTAGAAAGTCATTTTCTCAGAGTGGAAATTTAAAGAGACATTTGAGGATACATACTAAAGAAAAACTATACTCTTGTGAAATTTGTAAAAAGTCGTTTTACTGCAGGTGTAATTTAAAGAGTCATTTAAAAATACATACTAAAGAAAAACCACATTCTTGTGAAATTTGTGAAAAGTCATTTTCTCACAATGGAAATTTAAAGATCCATTTGAGGACACATACTAAAGAGAAACCATATTCTTGTGAAATTTGTAAAAAGTCCTTTTCTGGCAGTGGAAATTTAAAGAGGCATTTGAGGACACATACTAAAGAGAAACCATACTCTTGTGAAATTTGTAAAAAGTCATTTTGTGGCAGTGCAAATTTAAAGAGGCATTTGAGGACACATACGAAAGAAAAACCATAATCTTGTGAAATTTGTGTAAAGTCATTTTCTGGCAGTGGAAATTTAAAGAGGCATTTGAGGGCATGTACTAAAGAGAAACCATACTCTTGTGAAATTTGTAAAAAGTCATTTTTTGGCAGTGGAAATTTAAAGAGGCATTTGAGGACACATACTAAAGAAAAACTATACTTTTGTGAAATTTGTAAAAGGTCATTTTACTGCAGGGGAAATTTAAAGAATCATTTTGTTATGGTTCCTTTTAGGGAACCTATGCTCACTGTGACATATAATGGGTTATTAATCATTCACGCATTATAATACTAGACTTTACTATTCTAAATGCTACATTTACTATATACATAATACTATATACAAGACAGAGTGTGTCGCCAATGCGCACATCTCCGGAGTTCGTTCCTATCTGCTCTGTCCCGAGAGGATGTTTTTCCCCAGTGACGTCAGTGGCTTAAGACGTCACTACGATTACGATAGCGGAGTTCAATTAGTTTTAATCTTTAGTAGCCCAGTCTATCTGGTGCTTTTTTTGCGCGGGCGGAACGCCTAAGTGGAACAGGTGCAGCTGATGGCTCTCCTGGTATCTTGGTAACTGCCATAGGTATGGCGGCTGGAGATCCTGGCCGGACATCAGTCATCTCTGAAGGCATGGACCGGTCTCCCTGGAGATTGCTGTTGTCGTTGTCGGCTGGACCGCTTTCAGGACGTACGTCACTGGATCTTTTCCGAAAGGATGGTCGGCGCACCCAGTCGAAGTCTTCAATTTCTCCCACGTCACGCATCTGTTCGATGTGACGTCGAGAGTTGACCATTCACATCTACTGTGTAGTGTAGTTGGCCGTCTTTGCTTTTTACAGTTCCAAATCGCCATTTTCTATCGCCTTGACAATAGTTTCTAACTGCAACCTTATCTCCTACATTGAATCCTCTATCCGAAAATTCATAAGTTCCTTTGCGAACTCTTTCCTCGACTCTGCTCTTTAGATCTGGTCTAACCAGGTCGATCCTTGTGCTAATTTCTCTTTTCATCATAAGCATAGCTGGGCTTTGTAATGTCGTCATGTTGGGGGCCTTCCTATATTGCATAAGAAAGGTATTCAGCTTTTGTCTAAGAGTTCCAGGATAATTTTTCATAGTTCTCAAAGACTGCTTTACAGTAAACACATACCTTTCGGCCTGACCGTTACTTGATGGTTTGAACGGCGCTGTGGGTTTGTGTTTATGCCATTAACTTTCAGAAATGCCTGAAATTCTTGTGACGTAAATTGTGGACCATTGTCACTTACCAACATGATCGGCAGTCCAAAGCGAGCAAAGAAATCTCTTAAACATTTGACAGTTTTAAACGTTGTGCTAGTTTTCATGGGGTATACTTCTAGCCATTTTGAGTGTGCATCAACTATTATTAAAAACATATGTTCAAATATAGGGTCTGCGAAATCAACATGAATTCTATCCATTAGAGCGCTAGGGTACTCCCAATGGTGTACTTTTATTTTAGGAGGATCAGTTTTGTTAACTGCACAATCTACACAGTTTTTTGCAACCCTTTCAAATGTCCTTGTCGATTCCCTGCCAGAATACGTGTGATCTCGTGATTATTTTCAATTTGACTACACCTAAGTATCCGTGATGCAGTTCATTTAAAATTCTTTCTCTATACAGCTTCGGAATGCATACACGCTGCCCATACATTATGCAACCATCTCGCAGGCTGTATTCCATCTCCCCTCCCTTCAGTTCACCTCCCCTTTCCAGGACTCGTAATAACGGAGTGAGTTCTTCATCCCTTTCAGTTTCTTTGGCTAAATCTTTCGCTGTCACCGGCAGCGTTTCAATTTGATGTAACTGGAAGATATCAATATCATCATGTATAGCCAATTTTTCCAAATCCGTAGGTAAACGCGAAAGAAAGTCTGCATCGCTGTGTTCCTTAATTTGACGATAAATAATGTCAAATTGAAATGATTGCAGAGTCAACGCATAATGCAATAGACGTGTAGCAGCTAAAACTGGCAACCCTTTCTTTGAGCCAAAAATTGCCAGTAGTGGCTTATGATCTGTAATTAGAGTAAACTTGGTATTTTTCACATAGAGAAAAAATTTCTTTACAGCCCATACTATAGCTAAGGCTTCTTTGTTGATTTGCGAATACCGTTGTTCGGTCGAAGAAAGAGTTTTAGATGTAAAAGCAAGCGGACGTTCTGAACCATCTGGAAATTTATGTGACAATATTGCTCCTAGTCCAACTGGTGACGCATCAGTTGCCAACAAAAGTGGAAGTTCTGGGTCGTAATGTGCCAAAATTCTTTCCGAACAAATTTCGTCTTTGACCCTTCCCTTTGAAAAGCTTCCTTACATTTTTTATCCCATTTCCAAGGAACATCTTTCTTCGTTAACTCATGCAAAGGATAAGCCAGTGTAGCTAACTTTTTTGAAAAGCGCGAATAAAAATTTACCAATCCCATAAATGGTTTAACTTCATGAACATTTTTGGGTTCCAAGGCATTTTTAATTGCTTTAACTTTTTCAGATGTTTGGGATAGTACTTGAGAGTTTATCTTATACCCTAAAAATTCTATCTTTTTTTGAAAGAATTTACTTTTCTCTTTGTTAATATTTAATCCATGAGCGCGGCATCTTTCCAAAAATTCTTTTAATCTTACTAAATGAGTTTCAGCGTCTGGAGCTGCAATTCTAGCATCGTCAAAAAATACTTCAACTCCCTTTAAATCCTGAAAAACACTTCAATATATTTTTGCCAGATCGCCGTAGCGGCATTTACCCCATACATTAATCTTTTACACAGATAGAGTCCCTTATGTGTATTTATTGTCAACAATTTTTGACTTTCGGGGTGCATTTTCATTTGCAAATGTGCCTGAGAAAAATTAACCTTGGAAAACACCTTGCCATCACTCAGTGATGCAAAAATATCTTCCATTCTAGGAAGTGGGTGTTGTTGCACTTTTAAATTCTTATTTAATGTTACGAAGTAATCTGCACACAGCCTAACTTTACCATTTGATTTAATCACCGGTACGATCGTTGTTGCCCAATCCGAAATATGTACCTTTTCAATAATATTTTCGCGTTCTAAGTGATCTATTTCCTCGCGAACCCTATTTTTCAGTGCAAAAGGCATGGGTCTAGGTCTGCAGAATACCGGACTAGCGTCAGGTTTTAGCTCTAATTTGCACTCGAAATTTTTAATTTCTCCCAAATCATCACTGAATAACTCTTTGTATTCGCCTAACAATTTAGAAAGACTAATATTTGTTTCAGCTTTGCAATTTTTTATTGAATTCCAATCTAGTTTAATTTTATACAACCATTCGCGACCAAAAATTGTATTTAAATTTTCCTTAACGATATACAAGTTTAATGCGTACGTATCCTCATTATAGGTAACATTTACCGTTACATAACCCATTGGAACAATTCTATCCCCTTTGTAGGTTTTAAAAATTAATTTTGTAGGCTGAATTTTCTTATTTGAAATTTTTCGGAAATTCTTCAGCGACATTATTGAAACGGCTCCACCTGTATCGGCTTCAAAGTTTACCCTATGGCCTTCTATTTGAACTTTTACCATTATAGGTTTCCTTGGTTCTTACTCAGGCAGTGTACACTCTTCAGACTGAATTGTGTGAATAGGCACGGAATCAGTACCTTCATTTTCAGAAAAAGCTTCTACTTTCACCTGTTTTTGCTTAACAGGTTTATTAACTTTATTTGCTTTGGCAGAAAAACATGCTTTTCCTAAATGACCAATTTTGCCGCATAATTTGCATTTGTAAATCTTGAACCTACATTCATCTGTAGAATGATTTTTTCCATTACATCAAGAGCATTTTCTATTATTTTTTATCTTGAGAGCACTTTCTCTTCCGATATTGGCTCTTTCCCCTTTCAGCATTATAGTTATGAATTCCCGTTTGCCTACCAATTAATTCTGCCGTGGATTTATGAAATTTATCCATCGCTAAAGCAATCTGTAAGGTTTGATTTAATTCAAGGTCATTTTCCTCAAACAATCTATCAAGTATTGCCCGATCTCTTAATCCGCTAACAAAAGCATCTCGAAGCATCATATTTAAGACATCTGGTTTATACATACAGGGAATTGCTAATAAGCGAAGTTCTGCGATGTAGGCGTTGATCGGCTCATTCTCGTTCTGCTTGCGGTTTAAAAATATGTGACAGCTAGGAATAATTAATGGCTTCGGATTGAGATGATCTCTTAGTATCTCCTTGAGCGTTGCGAAATCTTTTTCCCCAGGATTGTCGGGTGACAAAAGATTCTTCAGTTAAATTGTATAATTTTGCTGACAAACTTGATATAAGCGTTTCCGCCCTTTTTTCTTTCGGGACATTTTGAATATCCAAGAATGCTTCGAAACGTTCTATAAAAGAATTAAAATTTTCGGACATTTCATCATATTTTTCAAAATTGACCCCTGTCACTTTTGACTCATTTGGGGCATCCGCTTTAAGCTTGAAAGCTTGTACAAGGGCTTCATTATGTTTCATGAGTTCCTGAACCAGGGCCTCCATTATTTTCAATCCAAAATGCAAAAATATATAAATTTCCTACCTTGAGCCGTCTTCGGGTAATTACCCTATCCTTTTTGAAACGAGAACTTTTATAGCCCTACGTTAGTGGTTTCGTAACATACACTCGTCGCCACTGTTATGGTTCCTTTTAGGGAACCTATACTCGCTGGAACATGTAATGGGTTATTAATCATTCAGGCATTATAATACTAGACTTTACTATTCTAAATGCTACATTTACTATATACATAATACGACACTGGTGTGCAAAAATTAAGGACGAGACGGTTTTTTCAATATAACTTTGTACAAAAGGTTTCCATATCAACACATTTAATACCGTAAGATCCCCAATACGTAAGGACATGTGCAATGTAAGCAACACTTACTGAAAGAGAAATCAGAGAGATGAAAAGAAGCTTTATTGAAAAAGTAGCATGGAGCGCAATGCGACTGAAGGCCGAAACATCCCTGTGATGGGTGTCCAGCAAGAAACATCCGGTCTTTAGTAGGGGATATGATCTCCCCCGACTGCTAGGCAGGTTTCACAGCGTCTGCCCATGCTGAGAATGAGGGTGTCAATGAGTTGTTGAGGCATTGCTGCCCATTCGTCTTGCAGCGCCAATCGAAGCTCCCGAATCGTTACTGGTAAGGTACGAGCTGCCAAACGTCTGCCTAGAAAATCCCATACATGCTGGATGGGATTGAGATCCGGAGATCGTGCCGGCCAATCCATACGTTCAATATCCTCACTCTCTAAGAGCTGTTCGGCAGCTATTGTGCGATGACATCGTGCATTGTCGTCCATGAAAAGGAACTGCGGACCCATAGCGCCTCTAAAAAGACGCACATATGGAAGAAGAATCTCGTTACAATAACGAGTCCCGTTGACTGAACCTGCGTCGAAGATGTGAAGGTGTGTACGACTACCAAGCATGATGCCTCCCCAAACGAGAACACCGCGACCTCCATACCTGTCCCTTTCAATGATGTTCGAGGGATGATTGCGGCTTCCCCGCTCTCTCCAGATGAGTATGCGATGAGAATCGCTACTCAGACTGAATCTGCTCTCATCTGTAAAGAGTACTCGTCCCCATTCGTTGTCTCTCCTATTCCGGTGTTCCCGGCACCACAGAGAACGCCCTCTCCGATGGGCAGACGTTAGAGGTACATACCGTATAGGGCGTCGTGCAAACAGACCACCACCACCGTGCAGTCTTCTGGCCACGGTAAAACGCGATATCGGTCGTCCAGTCGCCTGTGTCTAGCGATTTCTCCCGCTGTCTGCCGCCTGTTTCTTCTGGCCTGTAAGACAATATACCGGTCATCTGCGGGTGTGGTTCCTCGTGGACGACCACTACTGAACCCCCGGATAGCTGTTCCTGTAGTTTGAAATTGTCTCCAAAGTCGTGAAACGATGCTGTGAGCAATTCCGAACTCTGCAGCCACACTTGTCACACTGCGGCCTTCCTCCAACTTCCCAATGATTCGCCCTCGGGTAAAAGCATCCAGATGTCGTCTAATAGATTGATTATTCGCCATTTCTCGCTGAGGCAGCAACTCGGTGTGATTTTAACTGCTATACGGCGTGCAATCTCTTTGCCAGAAATACTGATCTTACACCGACAACATGCTTTATACTACTCAGACACTCCCCCATTACGTCTGCCTGCATATCTGCGCGTGTGCTACCGTACATCACCTTACTTAATCTCCTGATTGGTCTTTCTGTCCGCTCTGCCTCTTCGTTCAGCTGATTTGCTAATTTTTCGACTTCGTCCTTAATTTTTGCACACCAGTGTAGTTCATTTTGTCTAAGTCTAACAAATAAAACCAGTTAATACTTTTATCTGCATCCACTTTGGCTGTAGAATTAGACCAACAGGGTATGGCCAATTAGCACACTATGTCTGTGTACCATTTGATAATTCATTTAAGCTAACAGATCGTATACAAGTACATTTCATTTGTCTACATACAATTCAATTTATTGATTTCACACTCTCAAAACGAGCAAGGGAAAAGCTGAAGAATTAAGCTGTCCAATCATCACAAATAGAACTATTATTTTGATCATTTATAAATGTTTCGCTTTTTTACTCAACAACTTGCGAAATTCATTTCCTGATGCAACACACAAAAAGCTTCTGCTTTGTGAAAATGTGATTCTCTGTTCCAGATCGTCGGTATGATGCTGTCCTGTGCCCTGTTCCTCATGATCAACTGATGTAGTTCCGATCTTAATCATCTTTCGTCATGATTCCACCCAATCGAATGCCATTTCTCGGGACATACTACATCCCCGTGTTGCTGGTTCGAAAAGACTTGCACATCTTCCCATCAGGCTACTTGTGACGTCATCATTACGTCATCCGAGATCAAGATGGATATGTTGACGCAAAAAAACTTCGACACGCAGGACGTGCTTGTGTCTTCAGGTAGCCCGAAAAAGATAATCTAATTCTTCTGTGCATTCGCCATTTTCATTTTCCTTCAAGCCCAATTCTGAGATGCGATATTGGAAGCATTTCCTGGCTGATCATCAGCGTGTTTTAAAACACCCATGGGTCTCTGAGACGTAGTAAAAGCCCTGTGAAGGCCATGAAAATCTCTTCGGTCAAAACTGATTGATCTAAAAATGCATTGCCGTAACCTTGTAATACTCATCAGAATTTCTAATTCCAAGTCTGAAAACAGTATTGCCTCCAGAGGAGTCCTTTTGAGACTTCAAAGTCAATGTCTACTGGTACTAACTGTTGGAACTTCAGAATTTCTTTGTCTAAACATTGTTACCTCACAGTCCTGTTGAGATTTCAAAGTCCTAAATCTCAAAATATTGTTATTTTAGAGTCCGGTTGAGATTTAAATGTACCCAAATCTCAAAGCATTGTTATTTTAGAGTCCGGTTGAGATTTAAATGTACCCAAATCTCAAAACAGTGTTACATTAGAGAATACTGTTGAGATTTCAAAGTCTCGGGTTTTTCAGAACATTGCCAACTCTGAGTCCTGTCGAGATTTCAAAGTCCTAAACCTCAAAAGGTGTAGCTTCAGATCAATGTTAAGATTTCACAGTTTAAACAAATCTGTCTAAACTGTGTCACGGTTCATCCGTAGTTCAGGCCTATTATATCCCAGAGACCCATGGTTAATACGCGTAAAGTGAGAGATAATTGCATCATAAGCATTATATCATCAGCTTATCTCTTTTGTGAAACAGCTTGATCTATCTTTAAAATACAAATTTATGAAACTTGTACACTATTGATAGAATACCAAAAGAACGTGTTTTCTGGATTTTCTGCGTTTTAATTCATTCCAATCTCACTGTGTCCAGTCGTAGTAAAAACTAAGGAAAAAACTAGTTTCAGGAAAGTTACGACTTTTAAAATTCTTAATATCTGTCCAATTAATTGCATTTGCTATGAAACCACATATAAATGAATAATAAAATGAACTTGATTAAATTTGCACGAAGCCTTATTTTCAACTTAGAAAATATTTTGTTTTTTCTTATTAAGCAACCTTTTCAATGAATTTTGATTAGTTTCTGGAAAGCCAAAACCTTTTATGAATTAAAAAGTGGTTTCTTGTAACCTTGAAACACGTATGTAGGACATTTTTAAAAAGTATGCTTTAATAATGTTGATTTTGGTTTTTATTGCTCTTGTACAGCGGTAAACTTCTTCATTTTAAAGAGAAAAATATCAGGGATTTATAAATCTGCATTTAAACTTGGCAAAGTCATAAAACCTTCAGTGCTAGGAAAACATTTATCGCGCTAAATTATTTCTCAGAGTTTATTGGAAAATTGAACTTGGCTTCTCAAAGATTCTTGTTCCGACCTTGTCGCCAAGGTAGTTTTTTTAGTCGCACGGACGACCTGGCGCCCGTAATTTGTAGGACTCTGAGCATACGCAAGTTGAGTTCATGAAATCAAAAAATACCTATTGCAAATGCCTGCAATCTGTGTAGGAATGAAATTGGCATTGTTTCGCTCAGTTGGCACATTCGGCATCTTGTAGCGTACCGTATTGGCGCCTCCAAAGCCCTCTATGTGCATTTGTACAAATTTTTCAGTAAGATGAATAACGGAATAATTTTCTTTAATTCCAATTTAATGCAATGAATTAACTTTAAAATTATTTTTCTAATTTTTTCACCTAATATTATTTTTTCCCATAGCGAGTTCGGTACTTTTCCGTGCGTCATTGGTGCACTTCTTATTCTTGGCGACTTTAATTTAATTATCGCCATTTGCAATCTAAACATTTCGTACATTCAACAACTTCAATTTGTAAATTCTAGGGTTGCCATTCACTTGTGGGTATCGCCAACCACTTTACGCAATTTTTCTACTGTCGCCAAAGTAAAAAGTAAACACTTGTTTTTTTTTTTTTTTTTTTGTAATTGCTTAAAAGATTTTGAATTTTTTGGCAGAAGAATCAATTTGCTGATAGCAGATTTCCGTGAGCAATTTGAAGTGTAAAAATATTCTTGAATCAGTCCAAAGGGGGACAAGGAGTTTGCTGTTCACAGTTGGTTTAAAAAGTGCAACGACGACTAAAAATATAAAAAAAAACATTTTATCCTTTCTGTATTATTTGAAGTCCAGATCGAATTGCTATTAGATCTCTGAGTTTGTGGTCTCTTCGAAGTGACTATAAAACGTAGTTGCTTTCAAAGTCCAGGTCATAGTGTTTTATTTATTTCTGTGTAAAATTGTTTTTGTAAGTGTCGTGTTTCTTTGTTTTTGTATTGAACGCTGTTGAATAAAATCCATCCATCTGTGCGTCATTCAGTCTCTCTCTGGTAACCCGTAATCTCTTGGTTTTCATTTTATACCATTGTTCTTACCAGGGAATCACACGCATTGTGTAACAATGAAAATATTGCACAACAATGAATGATTTCACTGCTGTGCAACATTTTCATTGTTACACAATTTGTGTGAACACCACTAAAAACCAGGGCTGCGGAGTCGGAATTAAAATGGCCGACTCCGACCCCGACTCCTGGTTTTTGAAACGCCCGACTCCAACTCCGACTCCGACTCCGGATTTTTGTTTTAATTTTTTTAATTGTAATTTTTAAACTCCCTCTCTCCATTCAAGGGAAGGGGGAAAACCTCTTAACAGAGATTGAAATATTAATTCCTTTTTATGAAAATTTAGCATTTTGTTTTTTATTGTAAACCCAAGACGTCATGCAACGTTAGAAATTCAATTTAAAAATCAAACTTTCCAATAGTTACGAGTTAAAAAGTGAGATGACTTAAAAATCCCTTTTAAAAATTTTGAAAATGATTATCTGTAATTTGCCCCCCCCTTTAATGTTTAACAAATATATATTGAACAAATCGTGTGCTTTCAATTTTTGAAAGCTGTAACTTGAGAGAAAAAAAACTTTTTTTCTAAATCCAAGTTCTTGAGAGGGAGTGGTTTGCCCCTGGTGACATCCATCTAGTAGATGACACCCAAAGTTAATTTCAGAGTTTATAAAAAATATAAATACTTTAATTCTGAAAATTTTCACGAATATATTTTAAATTATATTTCATCAATAAAATTTCAACGAAAATAGGGCACATATGCGTCAGGAGCTAATTTTACACAAAACGCGGCGGTATACAAATTTGTACGAATAGCTTTTACTATACCTATATTTCTTCTTCGCTAAATTTTTAATTTAAATTTTATTGGCTGCTTTAGAATTTACCTAAATATGAAGATTTTAAGATTAACTGCAATTCTTGAGTGTTGTAATCAAGAAATTTTTTACGCTTATTTTGTTACATACTTTTTAGTGAGAACCAAGCTTACAAAAATAGTCTTAATAAAGAAAAAAACATTAGATTATTTCATCGAATCTTTTGGATTCGTGCTTTCGAGCCAGAACGTCTTTGAATTTGCCGATCACACTTAAACGTTTCAACCTTAGCTACAGGCGTCGACTTACTAATTTGTTACGTTTCTTTTACTATTTTAAACTGAGATAGAACAAAACACTATATTTCTATTTTTATTTGAAAGTGATTACTTGAAAATGTTATTCAACAAAACCGTTTGCTGACAGTTGCTATTAGTTAAGTTAAAAAGCAAGCAAACTAGGGGACGGCTACAGAAAGTTCGGTAAGCATTCAAGCTAGCTGATTGCCATAATGGCAGTTATTTTCTCATTAGTATCTTTTTATACATGTAATCGAACCAATTGGTAATCAATTTTTAAAAAATGCAAGGAGAGTCAGTGAAAAGGAAAGAAAAAAAGAAGCCCGGAGTCGGAGTCGGCATGTTTTCCAACGACTCCGACTCCTTTATTCCAAAATCAGTCCGACTCCGACTCCGACTCCACAGCCCTGCTAAAAACACCACTGAAATTTTTGTTACACAACGATGAATGATTTCATTGTTGTGTAACATTTTCATTGTTTCACAATTCGTGAGATTCCCGGGTAAAAACAGTGAAATCTTTGTTACCGAGCAATCCCTTGTTTTGTAACATGTTCATTGACACGCAATGCGTGTGATTCTTTGGTAAAAACAATGAAATGTTTGTTGCTCAACAATGAATGATTTCATTGTTGTGCAACAAACATGTCATTGTTTTTAGCAGATGAATAGTTTTAATTGTAGCATAACAAACAATGAAAAACTAAGTAAGTATTAATCGGAAGAGCATAGTAAACAATTTTTTGGATGCTTAAATTAATTGCCCTCGCCTCTCCGTTATTGAGATAAAAGGCCTAATAGTGTGTCGAAAGTTTAAAAAATCTGAAAAGTTTAAAAAAGTGAAAGTACCACGAGACTTTACCGGCTGCATGCCATCTGCACAGGACGGGAAAGAGATATTCCATTTTTCATGGAAACTCGCTTCATTTGGCGACTTTTCTAAAAATACCGGAAGACTTTAAGACTTTCTACTTCAATAACGGGGACACGAGGGCAAATAATTCATGCGTCCAGAAACATGTTTTATTACGCTCTTTCAATTGCAATTTACTTCGTTTTTTTTTTAAATCTTAATAACGCTGTCGTATGGCTTTCTAGTTAAAGTTAACGTTGTCATTCGACTAAGTTTTTTAATTGAACGTACGTTACTATTATGTTGTTCTCATGAAAAGTACAAAGTATTGATGGTGGAAAAATCTTGAAATTTTTTTAGTATCATTTTATAACACTACGCAATGTAAACTGAGAGTTATGTCTAATCACCTAAACAAGTCCGAACTACAAAAAAAATGTAAAAAAAAAGTACGTTACAGCATACAGAAAATTAAATTCAGCTACCAGTGTAAATGTAATCATAGCTACTATAAGAGGTTTACTACTTCCAGCTATCTTATGTCTATTTCAAACTGTTAATCGCAGATAAGGATGAAACTGTAATCTCTGGATGCCGTAAAGAGCTATTTTGAGTTTGCTTATCAGATAAATAGTTTATGTACACAGAGTAATTCAAAAGAGAGCATAAAACTCTTTATTTATCTACTCTCATGCATTTGTAATCTTGTAAGAAAACAAAAGACATCGAAAAAAAATATTTAATGGAAAATATTTATACAAATATTTACAAAGCGAAGAAATAACACTGCTTCAAAAAAATGGATATTTACATCTCACACAAACTGCATTCGTACGAATGACAAATTCAGAATGGAGTACCATAATCCAAGCCGATCCTTCGGCCATTTTGTTTCATACTTTGCTTTAATGGTCAGTAATTGCGTTGATCACTATACTGTAGCGCTAAGTAAATTTGTAGCTGTAGCGTCTCTTAATATTGCTGTCCCCACATCTTATTTAAATGTTTCTACGATTTTTAAGATCGCGCTTCTTCCCCTGTCGTTTTCGACCAGTCACGTGGATAAAATCGCATCCGATTCACCAATCAGATATCAAATTCATCACGTGATTGAGTCGAAAACGTCAGCGAAGTTAATTCAAGGTGTACTAGATTCGGGCTGAAGGTTTATTTTACGTTTATTATAAATTGTTTCATTAGTTATACATTGTAGATATTTTTTGAGGTTACATACATTTTGTACTTCCAAGTCTCTTCTTAGGGTTACTATAAATATTACAGCGTCAATTATATGTCGTAGAAATAACCTTGATAGTACTTTAGTTCAATGTCTCTATTTAAGGTTACTATAAATTTTTTAGTGTTAATTATATATTGTTTAACTTCGTGGCAACTATAAATATTGAAGTCTCAATGTAGCAATTGCGTTTATCTTTACTAATAATAAAGCTGAATGTCCCTCTGTCTGTCAGGATCTTTGTGACGCGCATTGCGCCTAGACCGTTCGGCCGGTTTTCATGAAATTTGGCACAAAGTTAGTTTGTAGCATGGAGGTGTGCACCTCGAAGCGATTTTTCGAAAATTTGATGTGGTTCTTTTTCTATTCCAATTTTAAGAACAAAACTATCATAAGATGGACGAGTAAATTACGAAATTATCATAGCGAGGAATCGTAACATGGGCACAAGCCAATTGGCGAGGTACGAAATTATCATAACGTAGAACCGTAACGTGGGTACAAGCCAATTGGCGAGAAAATTCACCATTATTCGTAAATATACAGGCGAACCAAAAGACCTTTTAATTTTTCTATTACGGGCAAAGCCGTGCGGGTACCACTAGTATATTATAATTCGATGTCTCTTATTAAGGTTACATACATTTTGCACCTCACAAATGTCTCCTTAAAGTTACTATAAATATTGCATCATCAGGTTTACACTGCAGCTATTGCATCTTTTTTTTTATTTTAATTCAATATCTCTTTCTATAGCTACGTACTTTTTGAACCTCGAAGTGTCTTCTTGGTGTGACTATAAATATTGCAACGTCAATTATGTGTCGTAGATATAGCCTCTAATAGTATTTTAGATCAATGTCTCTATTTAAGGTTGCTATAAATTTTGAAGCGTTAATTATATATTATCTAATTTATGTGCTAAGTTATTGAAGTATCAATGTATCTATAGTATTCATTAATTTTATAGCTTAAAGGGGTGGATCTTTTTAGCGTCATTATAAATAGTGTCGCTCAATATACCTTTGTGGGGTTACTACAAATATTACAACGCACAATCTCTTTTCTTTTAAACATGCTCATATTAACATTCTTAGTTGAAACTAGCGGTACCCGCACGGCTTTGCCTGTAGTAGAAATTTAAAAAGGTCATTTGGTTCGCCTGTATATTTACAAATAATGGATGGTGAATTTCTCGCCACTATGCTATGTTAATTTGCTCGTCCATGTTATGATAATTCTCTCGGTAAAATATTCTTAAAATTGGAGCAAAAAAAAGAACAAAATCGAATTTTTGAAAAATCGCTTCAAGACGCTCACCCCTATACTACGAACTAATTTTGTGCCAGGTTTTATGAAAACCGGCCAACAGTCTAAGGCGCTATGCGCGTAGCAGACACAGATCCAGACATACATACTTTCAGCTTTATTATTAGTAAAGATAAAGATTAATAAATGGTTTTAAAAGTTTTTATTTAGTAGATAATATTTATTTAGGTCTTTTAAGGAGTATTTATCGTAACTATTGGAATACTCTAGCGCCAACTGAAATGGTGCTGCACTCTCAAAACCGTGCGCGTTGTATACTTTTTGGAAACTAAAACGGCCGGTTAGATCGACCGATAAGTAACCATTGTGCGGAAAATAAATGTGAGGGAACAGCGCTATAACGCACAAATAGACAAAATAAGTTTCATACACGTTATTCAACGCCACATGAAACTTCTTTATCATTACAGAGAATTTTTAACTTTTTAATACACAAGTAGTGAAAAATATCGTCTGCTTTCAGAAAGTAATATTTTACCAGTGGCCAACTGAGGTGCTGAACTCTCAAAACCGTGCGCATTGTATACTTTTTGGAAACTAAAATGGCCGGTTATATCGACTGATTAGTAACCATTGTGCGGAAAACAAATGTGAGTCAACAACGTTATAGCACACAAATATAGCAAAATAAGTTTCATACACGTTATTCTACGCTACAAAAGAAACTTCTTTGTCATTACAGAGAATGTTTAACTTTGGAATACAAGTTGTGAAAAATATCGTATGCGTTCAAACTGCAATATTGTTAAAAAAGAAAGAAATAAAACCCAGTAATAAAAGAACGAAATATTATTCAATTGCCATATTTTTTTTAATTTATCGTCTGCTTATATTTATTTTTATAATATTTTATAAAAAATCTTTTGGTAATTAGCTAGAGTTGTTATTATTTTTTAGAATATAAGAGAGAGAGAGAGTGATTTCAAAGAGCTAGTGGTGAAGGGTTTTATTATTTTTTAAAGTCATATTTAATATCTAACAAAATAAGTTTGATACACGTTATTCAATGCTACAAAAAAATTCTTTATCATTACAGAGAATTTTTAACCTTGGAATACAAGTGGTGAAAAATATCTTCTGCGTTCAAAATGCAATATTGTTAAAAAATAAAATAAATAAAACCTAGTAATAAGAAAACTAAATGTTTTTCAATTGCTATATTTTTTTAATTTAACGTCTGCTTATATTTATTTTTATGATATTCTATAAACGTGTTTTGGCAACTAGCTACAGTTATTATTTTTAAGAATATTAGAGAGAGCGATTTCAAGGAGCTAGTGGTGAATGATTTTATTCTTTTTTTAAGGTCATATTTAATGTACTACTGTGATGAGTTTTTCGAAACACTTGTAGGAAATTTATTTCGCAGTTTGCGAGAGTTATAACGTTGAGTCCTTACGTTAAAGTCAACCTGTTTTATTAAATCGCTAAAAAGCCAAGCATTAATTACATCAGCTCAATAGTCTCCCCAAATCTAATAATAACGGAACCATAACCTTATAGCTGTAGTTCCCCAACCTTTTTGCGCGAATATCAACAAGCGAAAGAAAGAAGTTTAGTTGCTGTCAAGTACTGTGTAATAAATTAAAGTTTCCTCAAAAATTGCAGCATTTGCTATTCTTTTAGCTGTTCTAAAGTTCAATTCTAGTCATAACAAAGGTGCTCATCATTTACCCTTTAACTTTTTTTATCCAAGTAAAATCTTACATAGCTAAACAAGCAAGCAACATTGATCAATGGAAAGAATTTTTCTGTCATGCTTCAAAGAAAAGCAATATACAATAGGAATTGTAACCAATGTATAAATAACTTAAATATGTGTACTTAAGAAAACCTCATAAATATGTAATTAAAAAGAAATCAGTACCTGTGTAAGAAGTCAATTTCTGGGCAAATAAATAAAATTCATATTGAAATCTCGTATTGTTTCTATGTACACAAACGCTGAATTGTCGGGGTTGTTTTCATGCTAAAGTTTCAAAGTTTTTGGCGAAAAGAAGAATTTTTACCGTTTGGAATACAAAAAGTGAAAGTAACTTTCAAAAGTATCGTTTATTTAAAGGTAAGAAACCGAAGCAAGATCTTTATTTGCCTAATTTCAATTTTTGCTGTTCACAATGGTAAAAATATTAGAAGTCATATGCCTCTTTTTTATAATTTCAGAAACTTATTTCCCCTCGTAGAAAAAATAGAAAGTTATTTATAACATAATTACTAATTTGCGGTAGCAGTGCAGTAGAGACATTCATTTTAATAAATGAATTTACTGTTTGACCATGGATTGTGCGTAATTTGGCAATCTTCCAAGTAAAGACGATTCCATCTGAATGAATCTAGCAGGGGAGAAGGGAAAATAACGATGGGATTTTGATGCACGCGTTTTATAATGTCACTAGTGCCTTATTCATTTATTGCATTCTCTAAAATAAAATAAGGGAAAACAAAAATAGTATCCATGGAAACGACAAAAGAAAAGAAAATATTTTCATTTCGTTCAGGAACGTAAAAGCAAAATGGTAAGCTCAAAACTTTGTTGTGAATAAATAAACCAATTCATTTTTGCCGTGAGAATATAGATCGAATGTACTTTAGATTAAAAAAATGTTGCTGTGAGCCAATTTTCATTTTTACAAAACTAAGGCTAAATAATAGAGAGGCAAAAGTGTACATCTGAAACAAACCAACTAACATCCGTATAAAGTATTAGATACGCCCATTTCCGCCTATAAACCGGATTATAGCCTTTCCATGTAAACGATGCTCAGACAGTACAAGTTTGAAAATGACGTCACAATTTTCTATCTCTAATTCAGAGACAGCAAACGTGGATTAAAAAAGAATCATGCATGTGGCGTCACATTTTTCGATCTCAAATTCAAACGACCTTCAGGCAACGTTTATTTTGTGCTTCACGTTCAGAATCTTAAACGTGTTTCATCAATTTGGAAACGTCACGTTCATGATCATGACTCTCAACTTAGAGATTTTTCTCTTATTTTCTTCCTTTGACGACATTCAAAATCCAGCCAAATTTGTTGGCTATAAATCTTTAAATCTGATGTGCAAGACAACTTGGTACTGTCTTACCACGTCTGCCGTGGAATTAGCTGCGGACGATTCTGTTTGAATGAGCGGGAAGAGGAATAACTAGATGCGTGTGCTTCGTTCATTTCAATGCGCCCTTGCTAACTAATAGATGCATCCACTTCCGCCTATAAATCGGATGTTCACCTTTCCATGGGTGGTCAGAGTTCATAGTGTTGAAACAAGTTTCGTTTGGCAATTATTTCTGCTTAAAACAACAAATTCAACGACTGAAACTTGGCGAGATTTCGAATGTCACCAAATTAAAATTCGGCCTAAACTTGAGCATGAAAACAGAAGACAAACTATCTCTATCTGTAGTGCTTTTCCTCGTAGTGCTTGGCGCTGTGTCCTGCGCCAATATCGATGGCGATTCCTGAGCCCTTGTGCACGGGCGCCACCTTGAGGCCGATCTTGCCCAACTGCCCCAAGCCCAGGGCGGACACGCCAAGCCCCGCCCCAGCCACTTTGCCCAGGGCCCTCAGGAGCTTCAGCTGAGTCAGACCAATCACGCCAAGCTTGGCGATGGTTCCAAAGTCGAAGGGGATGGTGATGTCCACGTTGGCGGCCTTCTTCGGCGGTGGGTGGTAGTCGTGATGGTGGTGATGGTAATCGTGGTGCCTGGGAAAAATATGAATAAAATTAGTTTAGCTTTTCGTTTCTTGGAAGTATTAATATATTAAGTAGAAAATATTAACTAGAAAATACGGAAAAAAATCATGTTATTTGAAGTTTCGGAATGTTCACTCTGTGAGAAGCTTAGTGCGACGTCTCCTATATGATTAACATACAATACTTAATGTGATGGCATTAGGATTTAAAAATCCTCATCTTTATACATAAAGGGCTAACCTCTGTCCGGGGTAAACTTCAAAACTACTGGAGGGATTTTAACCATTTTTTCACCATAGATAGCTACATAATCGGGGAACAACTTAGGCTATAATTAATTGCTAAAAAACTTAGTTTAAGAACGTCGTGATCGAAAACAGTAAATGTCATGTAATTTCCACATCAAATGATTAAAGATTAAACTCATTGTTTCGAAAATTCGTTGCCTAACAACAGGAACATTAAAAGTAATCATAATGTAAATTTTGAATCAAGGCTTCTCCGGAGCAAACATGAGTCTAAAGTCATTTAAACATTTGGAAACTCACTTTTTGCACACTTAGGTAAACATAGTAGAGAGCATTTTTTCTCTTTTTTTTTTTTTTTTGTGTGTGTGTGTACTATTTAAGTAAATAAAGCGCACAGTTTTTTTAGTCATCTTTGTTTTTGTTAGATATATTTTGGAAATGCTTCAAATTTTTATATGCTTCACTTTGCGCTTTCGTTTCTAAATGAATACCCTTTCGTTCTTTATACTTATTGCTTTTTTACTTTTATGGGTAAGGATGAAGCTCAATTTTTAATGACGTCAAAGCGGTGTGTTTTGAGTTCTTTCAGTTAAAACAGAAAACAAAAGAAAGTAGCGATTGTTTCTCACAATTATTACTGACCCAGGCAACGCCGGGCTTTGCTAGTATATATAAACCATTGATTAAGTAAAATGCGAGTTTCAACAATAAAACTCGTGCCACGGCATGATCATTCGATAATGTGTTTAGGCGATGTTTAACATGCAGGGAAAGGCTTCATTAGGGCCGTTTCCATGGACGCTTTCGACCCCAGAAAAAACCTGCTTTTCACCACATTCCGATAATTTGCGGGGTTTATGTGGAATCTTTCTACTCCTGCTAGCTTCTGGCGTGATAGCGGTGTTTTTACCCAGAATGCATTACGCGAAACAAGTTCGTCTACTAGCCGCTGAGGATGCTGTGTAAAAACCGCTTTCTCTGGTATAATCGGAGAACCACTTTTTACATGGAAACAGAGAATTTCTCAATCGGTATTTTGTAGAGGCAGAGTGGGGATTTACCGGATCGAAAAGTTTGTTGTGAACGCGGCTATTGTGACAAGGCTGAACTCGATCTGGTCACTTAACTGTTTTACTGGTAAGACCATAGATTAATAATAAGAGTAGACTGAGCTTTCCCAGACTTGCTGATGAAAAAATTGGTTCATGGATGCATCATGTGACTGGTGGAAGGCTTGGCGAAAACTTTGGCAGCATGGTTGCTAGATGGCATGATTATCTATAGTTTGGCACTCGACATGTATTTTAAGACGTAATGTGTTTTTATTATAATTTTTTTTTCCAGGTGCAGAGATGATTGAACAGTTTTTCTTTTAGTTATGCATTATTTTGACATTAGTAATTAGTTTTTGATCACAGTTTTCAGTCACTTTTTTTTCATTTGGAACTGCTACGTCAGCGTCGGCGTGAACGTAATGGCGTAAACGTCTTGCGTTAACGCTAAAATGTACTAATCGGTATCTTAAATTGAAATTGTAGGTAGAAATCTTACCGTTTGCCGATTCTTTTTGGGCGCTTGCATCTTTAATTGCTTAGAGAGTTATTGAAATTGAATAATGAAAATGCACAATACTATCTAAACGAAAAACTCACTATATTAACAAAATATTCACAACTCAGAATAAGAAATTTACAAATCGGACTCCATAAAAGATCATTTTCCCGTGTTCCATCAATTTTAATTATTTTATTTCTCGCTGGCGTTGATCGTCTGCTACGCTCAACGCCCGCTGTGCCACCAGTCACATGGTTTGGTTTATGAGCAGCAAAAGGGTTGTCATAGCTCGGTCTACTCTTACTATTAGTCTATGGGTAAGACTGCCATTTCAGGGGAATGAAGAAACGAAAACAATGAACGATAACTACTGGAATTCAGAATTCATTCACTGGAGTTAGGTTTACAATTTCAACTGTCAAACTATCACCAAACAGGCAATGGCTTCGTTTAAATGTAGAAGAAATTTTCACCTGTCATACCTTGAAGGGCGATTTTCTAGTTTTGGTAATATTAAGTAAGCAACTGAGAACAATAAAGAACCACTTAAAGAATATTAAGAAATAAAGTGGGGGAAAGCCGTCCCCCGAAATATTTGGTCTAGCAATAGGGAAGTTTTTGGTTTTTCAATTTTATTTTTATATGATAGTGTAACATGTATGAACATCATAGGTGAAAAAAATTTTGCGATAAGATAAGTAGTTTTTTTTTTAAATTAATTTTTAAAGTTCAAGCGTTTCTGACGTCAAATGGCACAGGAAGTGACGTCATGCGCTCTTCCGCCGCGAGAGAAGCCGAAGGACGTGCAGTTGGCTTCGAAGACGAAACGTAAGGCTTACCTCCTCGCATTTAACTCCTCGCGTTTCTGGAATATTAAACCTCTCATCCTCTCGGAGATATTCGAATACCATCATTGATGATTCTTGAGGAAGATTATTACATTGTGCTTTAACGAATCCGGCCTCCAATGTGTGTTCAAAAGGATTATTGAATTTCTAAAAAATATAAATATCAGCGCGCTCAAAATGTCCATAACGAAAACAAGGGATCTTCGGTGGAAGGCTGCCCATGAGTGCCCTGTGACGTAAGCTCGTGACGTTTCAGAAAAGCGCACTTTTGGGGGTGGATTTTTAAAAATTCATTAAAAATCAATCACGATGTTTTAAAATTCGGCGATGGTGACTTTTTTAGTTTTGAGGGTCAATTAACAATATCCAATAGTCAAAATATGAACATTTAATAGGTTGCAACTTCCCTATTGTAAAAATAATGCCCGCTTTCAGAAATTTGAGCCAAAGGTTATCAAAATTCATATCTGTTCTTTTAAGCAAAGCTGGCGAAGGAAATCTGCACTCGTCTTTTTATAATCTAGCAAACATTCGTCAATTATGGCTTAAAAGAGTGCTTTGCCCCAGATACGTTGTATCGTTGCCCCAGATATTTTATATCAATGTCCCAAATATATTCATCTCTACACAGCATAAAATGAAGTCTCCAAAAAGCGTCTGTGTATTTGAACTCGCAAAACTCGAGAACTAGCCGGCCGATTTTGCTGAAATTTTCACACTTTGTTCCTTTAATTTCTGAGAAGGTTTGCAGACCAATTTGAAAACAATTCGATGAATAGTTCTTATTTTATTCCAATTTAGGCCCAAATTTCACGTAAATTCTCGAATATGGGGGTGAAAAATTGCTTGCACATATTAATATTGCATATCGTTAGAAAGGGTAGAATTTTCCGCGTTCTACGCAATTTGTTTTAATGCTCTAACTTTATTACGGCGGGAGTTATTGGCGTTTTTAGCTCGAATTTTTTTAGGCTTAGTTGAAATTTAGGCACTACTTTCTTGAATAAAAAGTGAAAGAATGGTCCCACAGTTTTTATTTTGACATCATTGGAAAGCGCAACATTTTTTACTCCAGATCCATCTCGATTTGGGTCGAAAAAAATTAAAGCTCCTATCTCCAAAGGAAAAAAAGTTACAAGCATTTTTCATCAAATTCGAAAAATCACATTTCCATTCAAATTGTTGACCATTTTCTTTCGCATTTTAGTTCCTTAAACTTATTTTATTTTGTGTTTCCATGGTTACGCTTTTTAAATCCACCTTCTCGATTTAATGTCTTAAAAGTATTTTCATATCAGTCGTTATTGTTTGGAAGGGAAATTTTGCATTATGCTTTTTTTTATTTATTTATTTAAGCCTGGTTGTTGAATATACGGCACTTGACGCAATTTTTATTTTCAAGGTAGACCGGGCAAAGCCAGGCAATGCAGCTAGTTGCTTATAAATACCAACTGCATCGATTTCAGTGGTAACTCAAAGTCGCAGTTTTTACAATATATTGTGCAATATATCAAAAAGAATTTTCATCATTCAAAATGTTCATATTTATTTATTTATTTTACTTTCAAATTTTGTGTATAGAATTTGAAACTGAATAGAGTAGAGAGAGAGCAGCGAGCGTTTCGAAGGCTTTTTGATTTAATCGCGAAGAACCAGTGACGCGCAGTTCGCAGCAAATTTTTTCAATGCCGTAACCGACGTAAAATCGGTTTAGACGTTAAGCCTTGGTTTCCTAGGAGCTAACACGTCGATCGTCGGCGTCACTCCTCGCCGAGGCGAAAACTTGATTCTTCTGCGCATGCGCGCCCGAGCTAAATCGGCGTCGTGAATGGCCACGCCGGAATCCACTCGACTTTGATTTCAGCGTCACGGTGAGAGCGACGTCGAAGATCGGCGATTCGTTTCTAGGAAACCAGGGCTTTAGTGATGCTCTTGCTGTTGGTTTCATACCGGATACAACGAATACCAGTTACATTTAGTCGATCAAACTCGTAATCCAAGCTGCGTACTTGTGTGTTTCGGAGAGTTAAAAAAAGAAATTTCTCAATCCATGTATCGTAAACTTCAGAATGAAAAACATCCGAGCAAATAAAAATCAACTTACTTGGGTTCGTACTCCTCATATTCTCCGTGGTACTTGTCACAGTGGGCCAGCAGGACGAAGAAGGAAAGCAGGTAAACCACCAACAGGTGTGAGGACTTCATTTTCAATCCTTTTTGACTTGTCAAGAAGTTTCCGAAGGCTTTGTAAAGCACTCGTCAAGTTATGGGGCGGATGCTTTTTTTCCGTTCCAAAACAGGAACAGTTAGTCGATATTTGCACAAGAACCCTGTAAAACAGACAAATGAACACACTGAGAAAAATGAAGTTTTCAAAAATGAGTACATTCATGCTTTCAAATTATCTTGAAACCTTTTGTTTCAAATATGAGTACCCATGTTTTCAAATAGTTAGCTGGATTATTTCATACTCAAAAATGAGTACATAATACTCAATTTTGAAACTATTACGTATTCAAAGATGAGCACAAGTACCTCAAAAATGAGCACAAATGTTGATTTGAGTATTTGATGAGTATTTGAATGTTTCAAATTAGAAAACTACGTAGTCGGAACTATTTTGATTTGCGATATGTTCAAATTTGCGTACCTTTTCGTCATTTTTGAAATTGTTGTTTCTAGAGTGCCGAGTAGGAATAGAAATAGTAAGTATTTTGAGCAAACAGTTTACAAAAGTAAATGGAAACGACATTAAAAAACTGCGGTTGTTTTTTAAATCAAATTATTGAGGAGTGAAGATTAGGGTCATAGTCTTACTGGTTCACCTGGTCATGTTTGAATAAGTTCGCCGGTTAGTTTGGTCGGACTGACCAGGCACTAACCGGAAGCTTTCTAATAGAGTCATATGTAAACCAATCACATATGAAAACTTTCTACAGAGACAAACCACTGACGTCATCTACCGTCCCGTGAAGAAAGATTTAGTTAACCGGTAGGCCTATTCGAACATGACCCAGGAAACATGGAAAATACATTCAGAGAAACAATCTATGAATATCGCCTTATGAGGGTTCCCAATTTGAACCAACATATCACTGCAAATTTCTCTTTAGGGCCGTGGTAGCCTGATCGGTAGGGCATTGGACTCGGGGCCGGAGGGGCTCGGGTTCGATCCCCGCTGGTCGAAGACCCACCGTCGTCATTAAAGGGGACTGGGCGACGTTAAATATGCTCGTGGTCTCAATGTCCTCCAAGTGAAACGATACCTCTGGGGGTGCTAGTACCAGGTAGCTATTAGCTCTTGGACCAGTTCTAAATTCTCATTAACTGTTCGATCCGGTGATGGTGCTGCCATCTATCGGTATATAAAATAAAGGAGGCAAGGCACTTTGTATGCAGTCCTCGACATAAATACAGTTGTAGTCAGTTGTGACTCTTGAATAGAATAGAATAGAAATTTCTCTTCCAGCAAATACTGAATTATCGAACTTTCTGTCGAGAAAACTGAAAAATATGACATAGAATTCAATATTTCATGATTATGAGAATAAATCAGTTAGCACTATGTAGAAAAATTCCTATAACTGTCAAGGAGTTGTTAATTTGGCTTGGTTCAGAATGAAAATATTGCAATTTTTTAGTTAAAGAAAACGGTTTTGTTAAAAAATGCGAGGTGCCCTGGGTGTTATTTCTCCTTCTTTGTGTAAAAAATCTTTCTATGTTTAACCGGAGGCAAAGTCGTTGGTCTCTACGGATGTCAAGCTGCTTAGCTTCTGGTATAAATAAAAAATTAATAGAAAATAATTATTAAAAAAAAACCGACTGCGTAAAAACAAAAAAAAAAAAACCTAAAAAAAAAAAAGCATAAGCCTAGTAATTTAGAATCTTATTAAGTACTACTGAATAATTACACCATTGAAATAGTTTTATAATCGATACACACATAAGACAAATCATTAATTCAAAAGCAGAAAAGAAGGATCAACAGTCAGGGTTCATTCCTTTATTGACCAATCAAGGAAGCCCGTAAAATTTGAATGACTGTTGATCCGTCTATTCTGTTTTTGAATTTATGATTTGTTAAAAGTGTGTATCAATTATAAAACAATTTCAATTCAGTAGTACTTAAAAACATTCTAAACTACTTGGGTTTTTTTCTCTCTCTCTCTCTTTAGGGTTTTTTTTTACGCAGTCGGTTTTTTTGTTTTGATTTAATAATTATTTTTTATTTTACACTTTTTAGTTAATCGTCATTGACTTAGTTATTATGATTATAAGACGGTAAATTTCGCAATCTTGTCATTTCATTGAGTTTATATCGTGAGGATTATTAAGTATCCTGCGGTGGTCTAAAACTACTGATTATTAGTTTCTCTAGGAACCTAGCTCGGCTTAAATTGACCTTTAGCAAAAATGCGCGAATTGAAGTCAACCACAGCTATATAAACAGCTTGTGTAAACTAACTCATGATGACGCGAGCTCGAAAACATCGTCTGTCAAATCTTTCTCGCAAAGCTAAAAAATGCCCGTCATGAAACTCCATTTAAATTACGATAAAAACAAATGCAACATGTTAGAGTTGAAAATCGAATTAGTAGACTTGGTGAATAAAAAATTCGGGCAGTGAAAAAGCTACCTGCATTTGCCGCACGCTGTGTCGCACGCAGGTAGCGTGCGAAACGATTCCGAACTGACAGAATGGCGACTGGCTGTTGATATGGTAAATTTTGATTACTGTCTTGTGTTTAGTGACACTCCCAAGGTTAAAACAAATCGATTGACGTAAGAATCATCAAAATCGGCCAAGTCGCTTATCTTCTACAACGCCACCTAGGAACAAATCATACATATATAGACACATAGACCCTCCTTTGCGTCAGCACGCGTAGTCGGGTAAAAACATGTTCAAAGTTCCAAACAATAGGGAAGTTTTCGATTTTTCAATTTTATTTTTATATGATAGATTAACATGTATGAACATCATAGATGAAAAAAATTTTGCGATACGATAAGTAGTTTTTTTTTAAATTAATTTTTAAAGTTCAAGCGATTATGACTTCAAATGGCACAGGAAAAGACGTCGTGCGCTCTTCCGCCGCGGGAGAAGTCGAAGGACGTGCGCGTTTCTGGAATATTAAACCTCTCATCCTCTCGGAAATATTCGAATACCATGATTGATGTTACTTGAGGAAGATTATTACATTGTGCTTTAACGAATCCGGCCCCCATAGTGTGTTCAAAAGGATTATTGAATTTCTAAAAAATAAAAATATCAGCGCGCTCAAAATGTCCCTAGCGAAAACAAGGGATCTTCGGCGGAAGGCTGCCCATGAGTGCCCTGTGACGTAAGCTCGTGACGTTTCAGAAAAGCGCACTTTTGAGCGTGGATTTTTAAAAATTCATTAAAAATCAATCTCGGTGTTTTAAAATTTGACGATGTTGAATTTTTTAAGGGTCTATTAACAATATCAATAGTCAAAATATGAACATTTAATAGGTTGCAACTTCCCTATTGTGTATGCGTCATGGATTTCTGCGAAATGTCTTCTTTAATTTGAAGATACCAACAGAAAATCGGCATAATTGCTAGCGATGGGCATAATCGAGATCTTTTGATAATCGAGATCTCGGGACTCGAGTACTTCTGATAATCGAGTGATTAATAATCGAGATTTTTTGAAATCGAGAACTGAAGCGATTGATAATCGAGATCTTTTGAAATCGTGAACGCGAGCAGTTCATCGCTCGAGAACTCGGAAAGTGATAATCGAGTTCTTGAGATGTTATAATCGAGAACTCGAGATGTGATAATCGAGAACTCGTGATAATCGAGTTCTCGAATGATCTTGAACAATTGAGTGATTCGATTATGAGAACTCGATTATTCCCATCCCTAATAATTGCTGCCTTATTCAAACTTCAAACCGCGCCAACCCTATCATTGCTTTAGAGGAAAATGCAAGATCCCTGAACTTCAGTAAACAAAGTAAACAACTTGTGTTCAAAACGTTCAATCGGCAATCGACCGCAAAGAGCGAAATCCTCTTCCTTTCAAAACAACTTTCTCTTGCCGAAGCAGTTCCAATCACCCACTCGTCCAGCACAGACCTATTTAAACTCTTCATTAGGTGAGAACAGTTAGTAATCCAACGTTGTTAAGCACAAAAATTGCAAAATTATTGCAGACACGTGTTTCGGTATTACAAGTAACACCTTTTTCAATGCTAAGAAGTGTGAGCTTCTGGATGAAAAGTCATCCGAGAAAAGCAACATGTTGGAACAGGAGATAGTATAAATATCAAAAAATAGAAATTAAACAACAACAAAAAAAAGATAAAATGACACCTGGAGGCATAATTTTCTCGGATGACTTTTCATCCAGAAGCTCACACTTCTTAGCATTGAAAAAGGTGTTACTTGTAACACCGAAACACGTGTCTGCAATAATTTTGCAATTTTTGTGCTTCGCAACGTTGGATTACTAACTGTCCTAATTTTCAGCACAAAGGTATTTATTCGTTATCTTCATTAGGTGGTTCAAAAATACATGTAAAAAAAAAAGTTTCTCCTAGATAACAGGACACCCCTCCATATTTTTTGACTTATGGATAGTAATGTACTGGAAGAATGTTAGCTTACTATTTCAACGGAAAGAGGGTGCTCAACCCTCCACCCCCAAACTTCATCAGTATGGGGAGGGGGGTTAAAAAATACATTGAACTGAAAAAACAAAAATGCATATTATAATAAACACGAGTAATATGAATATACATTGCAATAAAATAATTATTTACGAAAAAACAGTTGGGGAAATGAAATGTTTCAAAATTTGTGGCATTTTCTATGCTACGGCTTATGTTAAATGAAGGGGTCATGGAGCACCCTCTTAAAATGTGAGTAAGAAGCAAAAACTTTTACAGCATAATACTATTAGTAAATCTTTAAAAAAATAGAGGGTGCCCTAGACTCTAGCTGAAAAAAAGCTTTTCGTCCATTCCATCTCTATAGCCGAAGAACGTTGAACTTAACCCCTTCTTTCGGAATTATGAAATGGTTGAACAATTTATTTTTTATTCGGTAGACAGAATGCTATGGCAAAGAGTCTTTCATCAACAAAACTAGTTGCTAAAAAAAATAAAAAACAAATAAAAAAACCACAGAAAAATTTTTGCTGCAGATTGCAGAAAAATAACCAAGAAAGAAACATTTTAAATCTCCCGACTGCAGGAAAAATCTCAAAACAGAAACCAGAATTTTTTTTTTTTTTTTGTTCATATTCGAGAAGAAAAATGGCAACAGCTCTTTCTTCTTAATGATTTTCTTTACGATACACATTTTAATATAAGCATTGTCACTGAAAGTGGAGATGAAGCACTGAATAATCCTTTGAATGGAGGAAAGCCTTCGAAAAATGGGGATTTTATGTCGAAATCTAAGTGTCCTAATGAATAGCTTTTAATGGATATCTTCGTCCATTATTATCGGAGGAATATGTTAAATAGCCAAACATAAAGACGGGGAAAATGACAAATCTATCGATACCTGGTTTGATGGTCAGTTTATTGGCGTTCGGGAGAAGTAAACTTGAACATACGTACAAAAGCTCAGTTTTTAATTATATAAGATTCTAAGCTTGCTGGTGACAAATTAAAAGAGTATGATATAAACCTTTACGCCTTCAGTTGGAATCATGAAATAGTTGAACAACTTATTTTTTATTCGGTAGACAGAGTTCTATGTCAAAAAGTATCTGACAAACAAAATTCCAAAATTTGCTGGTGACAAATTAAGAGTTATGATATGATTAATTATAAAACAGTTGAACAACTTATTTTTTGTTCATCAGTCTAGAATAGTCAATCACCTAGCTGAAAGCAGATGTCATCTCATTGAATCTCCGAGAAAGCACTTCGTGTAGTTAGTTCTCTATATAGGGCAACAAAACAAAACCGTAGCAATAAAATAACAAGTAAATAAAAACTTTCCGAAAGAAAAAACAGCCGTCAATGAGATTTGAACAACTTCATTATTACATGAAATACACCGCCAGCTCAGTCATCTCCAGTCGAGGACTGCAGTTTCGTGCTTATTAGCACTCACCAGCCCGGCATAGGAAAGTGACTGAGCTGGAGAGGAAAACCTCTTACGGAAGTCAAGAGTGCCAAACAAACTGGTAGCTAATATAGAATTAGACAGACCAGACGAGTGACCGAAGCAAAACTTCATTATTATTTTTAATAAGAATAGTGATAAATAATAATAATGAAAATGGAAATAATAATTCAAATCTAGTTAATAATTACAATTTTTATTAGTATTTTTATAATCATTTCTATTATTATTATTATTGGTTTTAATCATTATTTCTATTGTGTTATTTTACTTATTTATTATTATTGCTATTATTGTTATTTTTTTAACATTATTTCTATTATTATTATTTTTTGACTATTATTTTAATTGTGAAATTTTACTTACGTATTATTATTACTATTATTGTTATTCTTTTTAATCATCATTTCTATTGTGTTATTATTATTATTATTACTATTATTATTATTATTATTATTACTATTATTATTATTATTATTATTATTACTGTTATTACTATTATTATTATTGGAAAATAAAATTAAAAAATCCTAAGAAAAAGGATTTCAAAATTTAAACACGTTTACAAAACAAATGTCACAATTCGCACTTCTCCCCACGTCATTTTCGCACAATTCTTCCTACTAGTTTCAGTTACATAACATCTTTTAAGATATAAGGAAGGTTATTGAAATTGAAAATGGAGATCTCCAATTTTCATTCTTTCAAACACGAAGAACTCCAGCATTGAAAGTGATTTACATTGACCTTTCTTATTTAGCATCCAACAAGTTACATTCAAAAGCTAACCATTTAATTATTGACTTTGTTTCAGTAAAACAAATATGTTTTTCCTTTAATACTTTTCCAAACAATTCAACCTTAGGTTATTTTTTCAATTTACCAAACAACACTTCGCTTAGTTAGTTCTCAATCGAGGGCAACAAAACAATACCGTTGCAGATAAATAACAATAAATAAAAAACTTTCGGAAAGTAAAAGTAGCTGTCAATGAGACTTGAACGACTTCATTATTATTTATTTAATAAGAATGATGATAAACAATAATAATAATAATAACGGAAATAATAATTCAAATCTAGTAATAATATTAATAATTACGATTATTACTTGTATTTTTAATCATTATTATTTTTTTAATCATCATTTCTATTATATTATTACCATTATTATCATTAAATTTATTTATTATTATTGCTATTATTATTATCAAATGTATTATAATTGCTATTATTACCATATTTATTATTATTATATTTATTTAATATCACTACTGTTATTATCATTTAATTATTACTATAATTATCATATTATTATTATCATCATCATTATTGTTATTATTATTATTATTATCAGCATTACCATTATTATTATTATAAACTATTGCCAATACTATTATTATTACATAAAAAGTAGTCGAAAACTTTACTGCATAGTTAATAAAATATGACAACGTATATAAAGTACAAATTGAGAATGGAAAAAGGTTAAAAAAACCAGCAAACAGCTTTTTCGGCAATCTAAAATACAAGTGCCATCATCAGTGCATTAAAAACGAAGACAGGTTCAACCCGACTAAAACACAGTCGAGGCGAATAATGGAACGGGAGACGAGTTGTAAAAGATATGAGAGCAGTACCGGAAACGATGACGTCAAGGTTACGTCAGAACTCAGAGGACGTTTTCTCCTTGAGTGCAACTAGGTGTTTCATGCTCATTTGAATTTAACGAGGTTTAGTTCAAAAAATTAAGAAATTTCGCACATTTTGAAGAGAAAAGGGGAATTCTGTCCATGACTCGGTGGTGATAATTTTGCCAAATAGAGCTCCAAATTTCGCCGAATGATGATAATTTTGCCGAATTGAACTCCAAATTTCGCAGAATGGTACTGCAAATTTTGCCGAATAATGATAGTTTTGCCGCATTAAACTCAAATATAGCTGAATGGAACTCCAATTTTCGCCGAATTATGATAATTTTTGCCAAATTGCACTCCAAGTTTTGCCAAATGATGATAATTTTGCCGAATAGAACTCCAAATTTTGCCGAATGGAACTGCAAATTTCGCCGAATAATGATAATTTTGCCGAATTAAACTTAAATATAGCTGAATAGAACTCCAAACCTCGCCGAATGGTGATAATTTACGCCAAATTGAAATCCCAGTTTTGCCGAATGATGATAATTTTGCCGAATAGAACTACAAATTTTTCCGAACAGAACTGCAAATTTCGCCGAATGATGATAATTTTGCCGAATTAAACTCAAATATAGCTGAATAAAACTCCAAATCTCGTCGAATTATGATAATTTTTGCCAAATTGAACTCCAAGTTTTGCCGAATGATGATTATTTTGGCGAATAAAACTCCAAATCTCGCCGAATTACGATAATTTTGCTGAATAAAATTCCAAATCTTGCCGAATTATGATAATTTTGCAGAATCGGCGGACAAAATATGGCGGATAAAGAAATTTTTGAAAACCAGTCATCTCCCATCGGTGCGCCCCGGAGCACTGCATGTACCCCCAGAGAAGGGGGAGAGTTGGGGGTGAAAACACCCCCTAGAGCCATTGGTTTAAACATAAATGCAAATTCTAAATGTAAATTCTAATGATGCATATGAAAGGGCTGTTTTGATCAAAAAAAAAAAACCCTTCAGAAGGTATTTTTGATCAAAAAAAACCCTCCAAAAGGTGTTTTTGATTTTAAAAAAAAGCCCTCCAGAAGGTATTTTTCATCAAAGAACCCCCTAAAGTAGTCATTTTTCATCAAAAAACCCCTCCAGAAGGAATTTCTGGCTACTCGAGAGATCCACAGAACCATCTACTGGAGCGTGTCTCAAAATCAAATTCCGCCAGAAGACAGAAGAAACCGAAAACGGTACTCACCCGAAGATGTGCCAGGCAGACGAGTGACTGAATGAATGAGCTCTTCTAACGAGTTCGCGCCGGCCATTGCCACCTGCTCAATATAGGTGATCCAGATACTTCTGCGACCCCCTTTCTCTTCCCTCTCACTTCCAACAGGTTGCTTTTGTCGGGGAGTCCCTCTCGCTTTGTCTTTTTTTTTTCAGTCGGGGTTTTCCGGCCAGGCGACTATTTTCGGACGCAGCCGCAAAGGAAAAGCGCAGTTTGACAGGGATATGATATGGGGGGGGGGGGGCCTTTCCCCCCTCCCATATCGAAATCCGCTTTGTGGTCCGTTGATTAGTGGAACACTAATCCGTTGCGGAATTAAGTGAGTGTGAGAGGTGAAAGTGTGTGGAGGGAATATTGGTTTGACTGCTTTTGGAAAGCGCGTGTGGAGGAAGTGGTTGATTAGTGTCTGTTGGAAAGAATAGTGGTGAATGAGAATGAGAGAAAGAGAGAGATTGGTTGAGTGCGATTACAACACCTTTAGATGACTTTCTTTTTATTTAGTACGTCATCCCTTTGTACATATTCAACACTGTTAAATTTAACAAATTATGGAAGGACGTATGTGAAAATTTACAAACAACCCGCATGGGTTACATTCAGTTTTGATATATATATATATGTATATATATATAGATATGTATATATCTATATATATATATATATATATATAGAAAAGAAAATATTTGCATAAATGTGATGAGAAAGCTAAAAATATAAATAAAAGAAAAAGGAAATAATAAAAGAAAAACAATATCAATTTCTGTCTTTCAACTGCTTGTAAAATGCTTAGTGTCCAAAAAAAAGTACAGTTAACAGTATTAAAATTAAAAAAAATATTCAAAAAGAAAATGTTTGTGGTCAATTATAAAAGAAATAAGTTCGGTAATTTTCTTTTTTGCTGCAGGAAACGAATAATGGTTTTTTAAGTCTTGAGTCCATATACCTGACCAACGATCATTCTGGCATTTTTGTCCCGAAAGAATATTGGATCTAGCCTCGTTTCAAAAACAATAAATTCTCATTGCTCCGGATCCTATTAGACCGGACTTCACATAATCCAGCGTTTCGGACTTTGACGTTTCGGATTTTTAACGTCCGGTTCTTTGAAGCAACGGATTTTTGAAGTACTGGTTTTTTGATGTCGGGAATTTTGACGTTCGGTTCTTTGAAGCAACCATTTTCGACGTTTCGGATTTTTAACGTTCGGGTTTTAAACGTTCCGGATTGTTGACGTTTCGGATTTTTGATGTCCGGAATTCCGACGTCTCTGAAGATCTGGAAGGATAATAAGCAGTAAGTTTGTCTGTTGAAAATAATAGAAGTAGGAAATGAAAATGAAGGAGAGAATATTTGGTCCCCCCCCCCCCCGAATCTCTTTAAAGGACAAGCCGGCCATTGCGGACATTTTGGTTCCAAGAGAATTATTGATCTCGCCAATGTTTCAAGTACAAAGGGGGCGACATGAACTTAAATTTTTGGGAAACTGAAATCCTCAATTTGCCGAATTGGACTCCAAGTTTCGTCGAATGATACTAATTTTGTGAAATGGACTTCTGCGTTTCACCGAATGATGATAACTTTGCCGAATGGAACTCCAAATTTTTTCGAACTGAACTCCAAGTTTCGCCGAATGATAGTAATTTTGTTGAATAGAACTCCAAGCTTCGCCCAATGATAACTTTGCCGAATAGAACTCCAAATTCCGCCGAATGATTGTAATTTTGCCGAGTAGAACTCCAAATTTCCCGAAGGATGATGATTTTCCGGAATACGGAATTTTTCGGAAGGTCACAGTAACCTCAAATCTACAGGTAAACCCCTGCTAATACAGTTAATTCTCATTAATCCAGCTCCTATTAAACTAGATTTCCTTTAATCCGGCAAAGAAAAGGCGAGTTACGGCAATGAATACAATTTTTAGTATGCAGTAGCTTGTTTATGTACTTTGATTCAATTGATAGGTTATTTTGCTTGTTCCGTACTTTCACAAAGACGAACGATCTAGATTCCCTAATTGTCCGAATTAATACGGTTCTACTGTACCGGGTAATTAGAAAATGAGTATCCATTTGAAAAATCAACAACGTGCGGAGTAATGCATGTAAAAGTTAACACACATGCTTGAATTGTAACCACGAAAAAAAAATATATTCGGGGTGTTCCGTTTTAGCCTGCAAAAACCTCTATTTTCACAACCGTTAGCCTAGATGCATACTTGAAATTTCAAAAATGTTCAAAATCAGATGCAGAGTTAAGATATTGAAAGTTTGAAGCAAAAATAAAAATGAGTAAAAAATGCAAAATTTAACTTTTTGTACGGGCCTTAGGTAGGCACTAACTTATATTCAGGGAAATAATCTCCATTGGAAAATATTACTATCACTAAAAACTTGACATTTGTGCTACCAAAAGTCAAGGAGATATTCGAGTTCAAAGTTTTAAGGGACAATATAGAAGATGAGATTGGAACTTATCGCCCTTTCAGAAAAAATGACAGGTTGTCGAAGTAAAAAAACAAAGTCTTTATATTTTTCATTGCTGTTCAAAAATAAATGCAAATCTTATGCCATGATACCCAAAAACACACTACAAAACCTCAATCAATTTAAAAAACCAAACTCTATGCACACAAATTTTGAACCCTTGTTGACTGCTATATTCTCCGCCAAAAGGTGTTATTGACGGCTAGTGTAAAATGGTATGTAAGTCACAAAACGCTGCATTAAATATCTCGGTGAATATTGGTCGTAATACTGTCAAACTTTTTGTTTCGGAATTATTTTTCAATGGAGATTAGTTTCCTAAATATGAGTAAGAGGGTCTAGGGCCCGTACAAAAAGTTAAATTCAGTATTTTTTCACTAATTTGTATTTTTGCTTCAAACTTTCAATATTTAAACCCTGCTTCCGGTTTTGAACATTTTTGCAATTGGAAGTCTAGGACAAACGGTAAAGGAAATAAAAGTTTCGCAGGTTTAAGACGGAACATAAGGTTGAGACATCGGCGTTGGAAGATATCTTTTAGCATCCCTACTGATGTCGTGGTAGATAGTTGAATTCAGGTATCCCCAGTGTCAACCACAGGAGACCAGGGAGACCAAGCATGACGGAAGTGGCTGCTCAGGACGTGATTATCACCGAACGAGGCATCCAAGAAATATTTCACGCGTCTAGCAGTAGGGTAAGGTCACCAGTAACAGACAAGGATTCAGTAAGACGTGAGCGACAGCCATAAGTTTGGATTTAAATAATAAGCCTTTTCGGCGGGTAAAAGCGATGTTGCTGTGGCCCAGGAAAATGGTGCAACCATCAAGTGTTATTTAGTGAATTTTTTAAGTCAGTTGGTATCTACAAGGCCGTGGTGGAAGGTTACGAACAGCTACCACGAGATGAGCCAGTTTGTATCTACAAGGCAGTGGTGGAAGGTTACGAACAGCCACCACGAGATGAGCCAGTTTGTATCTGCAAGGCAGTGGTGGAAGGTTACGAACAGCTACCACGAGATCTGGCAGGTAGATAAATAGAGGTTTTGCGGGTTAAAACGGAACACCCTGCATATGGCAGATACATATTTGAAGCTTTGTTACCAATTTTCTTCTACTTTGGCAATCGAAATGCGCTTTGTGTTCCGTTGTTAAGGAGAACACTAATCCATTGATGGATTTAATAAGTGACGGTGGGTGAAAGTATGTGAAAAGAAAATTGTTTTATCTGTTTTGAAAAGCGGGTGCGAAGGAGGAGGATGATTGGTGTCTGTTGGGAAATAATGGCGATGAATGAAAATGACATCAGAGGGAATAATTGGTTGAATACAGTATACCTTATGCTGTGTGTATCTATTAGGGTGGTTCGAAAAAAAATCGATTTTTTATTTCGGAATCGCGTTCCTCTCAAAAAGATGGTAGTTTGATATCCTCAATGGGGGGGGGGGAGATTTGGTTTGATTCTGAGTTAACATCTTCAATTCGCGCATGAGGCTGAAAGTTTGATAAAATATGTTAAAAATTGAATGCTCCAAGGGTTTTTAATTTTTTTTTTTCTAATTTTTTCACTGCTAGAACTAGAAATTATCAGTATATAGCGCAGTTTGAATCTAAACTAGCTGATGTGTGCATCACATGACTTCCTTTCACTTTAATTTAATGTCATTTCCGCATTACTGGCAATTTTAATGTGATTCAATTCTTTACTCTCCAAAAATCACCAAAAGTGGCCAAATTAAAATCAAATTAAAAAAAAAAAAAAAAAAACCACGACAAATTTGTCGCCAAGTTGGCGAAAAAACTTGGCGACCAAAAGATTGCCGATATATCGCCAAGTGTCCGCCAAATTGTATTGGGTGAGTGCAAAAGGCAAAAGTTCGTGCGGAGTTGCAATAGATGGCGTTAGAACGGGCGTAACGTGTTGTCATTAATACCACTATCTACGTAAGTCAGATCGTTGGAAAGGTGACGTGTGCAGTTCTCATTCCAATCAAAATAATGTGTGCAGATACAAACTGCTTCGAGAAAGATTACTTTTAAAATGAGTGTTGATAAAGTGCATTTATGGCAGTGGCGCAGCCACGGGAGGGGTTTTGGGGTTAAAACCCCTCCCAGAACATAAGCACATTCATTTCCTCCGTTAAAATCAAGGGAGAAAAGCAGAGTATTTGTGCTTTTCCAAGCGGAATAGGTTTCAACAAAATATCTTACTGCTTTTAATGATCGAAAAGCAGTCAGAAATTAGTTTTCAGTTCTTGAATATAAACATTGTATTTCATGATGAGCACCCCACGTCCCCACTGGTATAAGAGAGCTAAAATGGTGTCGATAAAGCTCTACAGGGTATCATGGTCCCTCAGCACTTCCGTCACAGCACAAATCCTTTTTAGGGACATCTAGGGAGAGGAAGCCTACCGCACCGGATTTTCTGAGGCTCTTAACCAATTCTCATCGAAAGATCGAAACCGTTATTAGCTAGCATTTGACATTCATAAAGACATGAATGTATTTGAGGAGGAGGTTTTAAATGATCTCGTGAAAAACATACAAAAATGAATATAAGATTAAAGTAAAACTAATAATAAATATTCTGTGCTTTTTCTCACTTTCTTCGTTTCATAGTGATATCTATACGAATTATTAATTGTTTTTAAGCAATTACTTTGAATGAATAATTACTCATCTGTATAAATTCTTTGATATTGAATAATTACGCATTGTAAATGAATGGGAAAGAAAGCAACAATTTTCGATTTTGAAAATCCCTCCCAGAAAATTTTTCTGGCTGCGATTTACGGCATGTTATGCTTTACGAGTTTCGGAAGGGAATAAACGTTGCAGCAGCCGTAAAAAACATTCAAGACGTTTATCAAGATCAAGCACCAGCTAAACGAACTGTGGAAAAATGGTTTGCAAAATTTCGTTGCGGAGATTTTAAGCTGGAAGACGAGCCACGCTCAGGTCGACCTTCCGACATTGATGACGACGTTTTGCGTTCTTTAGTTTAGAATGCTCCACGAATTTTAACAGAGGAAGTTGCTGCAGCACTTAACGTTGACCGATCAACCGCTTTTCGGCGTTTAAAAAAAAATAGGATTTGATTTAAAGCTCGATATATGGGTGCCCCATTTGTTGACCGAGAGCAACAAAATCCAGCGAATTTCTGCTGCCATATCTTCACTCGGGCGGCTCAAAACGAGCCGTTTTTGGATCGATTAGTGACGGGCGATGAAAAATGGGTCCTATACAACAACGTTCAGCGCAAACGCACATGGAAACAGGCAGGTGAACATGGTGACGCAATGGCAAAGGCCAGTTTGCACCCGATGAAGGTGATGCTCTGTGTTTGGTGGGATTGCAAGGGTATAATTTATTTTGAGTTTCTCCCCGCCGGCCAAACGATTGATTCGGACAAGTACTGTCGTCAATTAACTAATCTGAACCGAGAGATCAAACAGAAACGTCCGAGTTTGTGAAATCGCAAAGGCGTAGTCTTTCATCAAGATAACGCTAGACCACACGTTTAAAGACAGACTATACGCAAACTGAACAGCCTGAAATGGGATGTCCTAACTCATCCACCGTATTCTCCTGATATCGCACCATCGGATTATCACTTATTCCGGTCATTGCAAAATCATTTAAATGGAAAAAAACTTGACTATTTGAATGCCTAACAAAACGTCGTGTCTTCGTTCTTCGAATCTAAACCACGCAGTTTTTATGATCGGGGCATCCGTGTGCTGCCAGAACGTTGGAAGAAGATTATAAACAACGATGGAGAATATATCATTGGTTGAATGAAGAGTTTTGCTTGCCTAATCACTGTATGACTTTCTTTCACAAACTCCGCACGAACTTTTGCACTCACCCGATAACACCACTTGAGTTTACGTCGAAATTAACAATGATTTCCCCCCAAAAAGGGGCAAAAGACCCTTTTAGAAACAATTGAATGCAACCAAAAGAGGGGGGGGGGGGACAATTAGACCTCACTAGGAGTTTACGTACCAAATTTCAACTTTCTACGACATACCGATATTGAGTGATGCGAGATACATACACACATACATACAGACGTACATACGAACGTCACGAGAAAAGTCGCTGTAATTAACTCGGGGAATGTCAAAATGGATACTTCGAGAGAGGAATTTTCTGTCTATCCCAATCTTTTTACGTCACTAAAAAAGGTAGCCTAAAATTGCATTTTTATAACATTAACAGAGAAACTTCAGAGGAGATTCCATGAACCCGCTTCCACTATCATCTTCAAAGATTATCTAAACTTGTTTTTTTATGAAATACTAGTGATACCTTCACGGCTTTGCCCGTAGTTGAAAATTAAAAGGCCATTCGGTTCGCCTGTATATTTACAAATAATGGATGACGAATTTCTCGCCAATTAGCTATGTTCATTTGCTCTCCCATTCCACGTCATGATAATTTCGTAATTTACTCGTCCATCTTATGATAATTCTGCTCCGGAAAAAGTTCTTAAAATTGAAATAGAAAAAGAACAAAATCGAATTTTCGAAAAATCGCTTGGAGGTGCAAACCCCATGCTACAAACTAACTTTGTGCCAAATTTCATGAAAATCGGCCGAACGGTCTATGCGCTATGCGCGTCACAGAGATCCAGACATCCTACAGACATCCAGACAGAGAGACTTTGAGCTTTATTATTAGTAAAGATCAATTTCAAAACGTTTCCGAGTGAGACTCAATGAACCACATTGCTTCCCACAGCGTCATCAGAGACAATTGTGCAGTTAAGACATATCAAAAATTTATGTGGGGGGGGGGGGGGGTCCTAAACACTAATTATCTCCCTAACACCATTGAAGAAAGCAAACAATTTCGTTTGTAGGACCTCAACCCTAAACATTTGCGCAGGAGCGCCCTCGAACCCCCGCCCCTCGTTCCGTTCCCAACATTTTGAAGATGGTCTAAAATTTCACGCATTTTCCGGAAGAGATTCCCCAAAACCTATCCAGTCACTCAGCATTGTAGGTCCTACAAATGCTTATGTAAACTTTTCATTTCGATTTTTTTTAGGGGAAAAATCTCTAAAACGCCCTACCTTCACATCGTATCAGATAGTCTAAAAAAAAAAAAAAAATAGGGCCTTAAATTCGAAAATTTTCCTGGAGAGTAACCCAGTGATTTCAGCCTTCCTCCTAACTTATTCAAAATCGTCTGAGATTTTGTTTTTAGCACCTCAATTTTCAAATTCTTTCCTGAACCACCCTTAATTGCAGCCCGTCTCCAACATTATTAAAATTGTTTTGTTTTTACGACTTCAATTTCGAAACAACTACGGAAGAGAGTTACCGAACCCTATTTCTTCTCGTAACATCATCAAAGATGGTTTCCAATTGCATATTTAAGTTTTCAATTTCAAAACCTTTCTGAAGAAGAACGGTTAAACCCCATCTATGTCCGGACGTCGTAAAAGATGTCCTGCAATTTTTTGGTTTTCAGTTTCACGCTAGAGTCACCAATCGCCCTGAATCAAAAAAAGAAATCGTCGAAAATTTTGTTTTAAAAACTAATTTCTACGAGGGATGGGAGGGATAGTTCCCGAACTCATCTCTTTCTTTAACATCATCAAAGATAACATACAATTACGTTTGTAGGACTTCAGTTACGAAAACTTTCCTGGGTGAGTTCCAAATGCCATTACTTCCTGTTAAATAGCCTTAGGTGGCCTAATATTGCATTTCTAAAGCTTCCATTTCTAAAAATTCCCCGGGGAGAGCCCCCCCCCCTCTTTTTTAACATCATCAAAGGAAAACAAAGAAAGACCCTTCCCTCATTTTGTCAAACAGGGGGAAGCAAGAAATCTTCAACTGTCACTGGACGCCAGTACTCCTCTGGTAATGGCGGGGGGAGGGGGAGAGGGGAGATACCACCTCGATCACCATTTCGGGTTATGTGAGGTGGGGCGTAATTTCTAAGTTTTGCTGAGGGTGTAAATATAGATGTTAATTCGGCCCTTGATTCACATTATTTCTAAGTCTAGTATAACACGGTTTCGATATAACACGAAACACGGTTTCCATATAACACGATTTGACATGATTTTTACCATGTACATGATTAATCAGTGTGAAAAATAAGTTAAAAAGTTGTTTTTAAAAACGTCTCCTATAACACGATTTCCACACTACACGGAACAAATTAAGTGTTAGGGGTCATTCATTAATTACGTAAGGGTCGCGGGGGGAGGTGTTGGAAAAATCTCTACATACCTTTACTTGGGGGGGGGGGGGGTATCAGACCCATTCCTACATAATATTTTCCAAGTCGATATTTGATATTAGCAGCGGTGCCCACAAGAGGGGAATTATGGCGCAAGTTGCGGCATCAAAATTTTTGGGGGGGATTGTAAAAGTTATTTATTTAATTTTTTATATTGATGTACTAAATTTATTTTTGATTAATTTTTTATTTAACCTATTTTTTTTTATTTCATTCTGTTTATATTTTAATTCATTCATGTATTTAGTTTGTCTGTGTACTGTGTATATGTTTTTGGTGTAGCACACACTTTTTCTTTTAAAATAATATAAATAAAAGTAAATAACCAAGTTTAAAAAATAAATTAACAAATTTTTAAAAAAATAGATAAAATTAAAAAAAAATGACTGAAAATAATAAATAAAAAAGGGGAAGAGGGTTGAGAAAACTTTTGGGATTGCGGGGGGGGGGGGGGGATTTGCGCAATTGAATTTGGGGGGGGGGCACCCTTGGATATTAGAAGGGTTGGAGTTGATTTTGGTTTGGCATTAATCATATTTCATTTGCTTCTGGAAGGTAAAAAATGTATTAGGATGAACCGCTTTTTAATTTTTTTTTACAAAGAAGGAATAGTGTAAAATATAATAAAAGAATCGTACTATTGTATGGCATGTTTTATTTTTAATTAGTATCGCATCATATACAAAAAATGTCGAAAAAACATTCAGTCTAGATTCCTTTTAGTAAATATTTCCTTACACAAACACGTTTTTTAAAAAAAATTAACTGTCGTGAATTTCAAAACAATTCCAGTGATGTAAAAGAATGGTTATTTTATTCTTCTGAAAAACGAAATGGAATCTTACGTAAGATAAGGGGGGGGCTAAAAAATCTTACTTACCCTTACATGGGGGAGGGGGTCAAAAAATTACCAAAATCATTTTTACGTTATTAATGAATGGCCCCTTGGACGCCTGTATTCCTAAACTGTCTACTCAGTATGAATAATTATTAGTGCTGCCATCTATTAATGAGTGTAAGAAGCTATAAAATAGCATGCGTCTTTTACGGTTCATTGACACACCCTTCCTGCTAACAAAATTAGAACAACATTTGATTTCTGTTCTGTTCACAAGTAAGCTACCGACTCTCGTCGCCGTGATCGTATAGTGGTTAGTACATTGCGTTGTGGCCGCAATAACCCAGGTTCGAATCCTGGTCACGGCACATTTTGCCCCCTCAGGGGGAGGGGAAAAAGGTTTACTATTTCAATCAAAAAGAAAAAAAAAATATTACGTACAAGAGATGGAGATTATTATTTAAAGTGGACTTAAATGAGTTATTTTTATAGTTAAAATTGAACAGTTTAATGAATCTTAATTAATTTAAAAAAATTAAAATAATTATTACTGATGATATAATTATTTTATTTATCTAATACTATCTTTTTTTAATAATTCTAATATTATCTGTAAATATCAATAATTTGCATATTAATCTAATATTATCTATAAATACCAATAATTTTAATATTAATCTAATATTATTATTAATTATAGAATTATAAAAAAAATAATTAGCGGTTTGGCGACGCCCCGGGTCCTGGCGCCTCGTTTGGCGCGGGCGTCGGAAGGAACCACAGAGGAATAGGCAACAACAATGATTGGACCACTGTTGCTTGGGCAACCCTATACAATCGACTTTGTAATATTTTGGCCTACATTTTTTTTTTATATTACTTATGTGGAAACTCGATGAAGGTAAATTAATCATTTTTGGGCAACTTTTCGCCCCTGGCTACCCTGATTACTTCAAGCGCAATAGGTAGGCAACCTTATTTAATCGTTTTCTTCAGATTTTACTCTTCATTTACGACAAAATTTTTTGAAACTCGATGAGGGTAAATTACTCATTTTTTGGCACCATTTATGTACTCGCAACCCTGATTAGTTTACGCGTAATTAGTAAGCAACCTTCACTTAAGCGTTTCGTTAACAACTTATACTCTTTATGTATGATAACTAGTGGTACCCGCACGGCTTTGCCCGGAATAGAAAATTAAAAGATCTTTTGGTTCGCCTGTATATTTACAAATAATGTATGGTGAATTTTCTCGCCAACTGGCTTGTACCCATGTTACGGTTCCACGTTATGATAATTTCGTATCTCGCCTATTGGCTTGTGCCCATGTTACGGTTCCACGTTATGATAATTTCGTAATTTACTCATCCATCTTATGATATTTTTGTTCTTAAAATTGGAATAGAAAAAGAACCACATCGAATTTTCGAAACATCGCTTTGAGGTGCACACCCCCATGCTACAAACTAACTTTATGCCAAATTTCATGAAAATCGGCCGAACGCTATGCGCGTCACAGAGATCCAGACATCCTACAGACATCCTCCGGACAGAGAGACTTTCAGCTTTATTAGTAGTAAAGATAATAATCTTTGTCTAGTCGATGAGGATAAATTATTCATTTCTGGGCGCTTTTTAGCATCTGGCAACCCTGCTTAGGGTTGCCGGAACCGGAAAAAGATTGAGACCACAACCTTATTTTAGTGCTTTATTTACAGCTTTTGTTGTTGTCGTTTCGTGCCAGCCAGGCTGGCAATTCGGGGAGCGCTGCTTCACTTTTCTAACTTTAACCGTCACTTGGTGTGAAGTCCGACTTCCACAGTACAGTCGAGTCCCGACTTACGCGAGGGATGCGTTCCAAGACACCTCGCGTAAGTCGAAATTTCGCGTTGTGGAAAAGAGTATGTGTAAAAACTTTTATAAACATACCCATATAATTAAAGACACTTGTAAACAACACCTCAAACTGTTAAAAAACCATTTCTTAACTATACTCTATTGTTTCTTACATAAAAAATTGAATTTTTATTTGTATTTTTTAAAAAAATCGTTTTATTTAACAAAAAAAAAAAAAAAAAACTGCTACAATGCACAAAATCAATGATCAATGGGAAAGGAAGACTTAAAATAAACCACTACGGTACGTACATTACGTAGTAAGAAAAACAAATGCACTATAGTTGTACCGAAGACCATATACTGTACAGTAGATGATATTTGTAACATAAAAAAGCGCAGACGATGACCATTTATGCTGCATGATCTAACCGTTATTCTTATATAATTTTAAATACACAATACAGTCGCTCAACTAGTTCTTTTATAACGTTTCCATAAGAATGTTGATAGAACGTTGAGTCAAGAAATTATAAATGAATATAAGCTTAAATCCTAAACCCGCTTTGCCCCTAGGCACGTTTTTTATTTCAATAATTATAACCTTAAACTAAAAGAAGATAACAAACGAAAGGACTCTCGTAGTTTGTAGGTGGTTGGTGTCAGAATAACGTAATATTATTGACAATCAAAAAAACAAGCTGGTCTTCGACTAATCACAATACGAATTTTTTCAATAAGGAAGTTGCAACCTATTGGATATTGTTAATTGACCCTGAAAACTAAAAAGTTCTTCATCTCCGAATTTTAAAACACCGTGATTGATTTTTAATGAGTTTTTAAAAATCCACGCGCAAAAGTGCACTTTTCTGAAACGTCACGAGCTTACGTCACAGGGCCTCATGGGCAGCCTTCCGCCGAAGATCCCTTGTTTTTGCTAGGGACATTTTGAGCGCGCTGATATTTTTATTTTTTAGAAATTCAATAATCCTTTTGAACGCACTATGGAGACCGGATTCGTTAAAGCACAATCCAAATAATCTTCCTCGAGTAACATCAATGATGATATTCGAATATTTCCGAGAGGATGAGAGGTTTAATGTTCCAGAAACGCGAGGAGATAAGCCTTTTACATTTCGTCTTCGAAGTCGAATGCACGTCCTTCGGTTTCTCCCTTATCGGAAGAGCGCATGACGTCACTTCCTATGCCATTTGACGTCACAAGCGCTTGAACTTTAAAAATTAATTTAAAAAAAAACCGCTTATCGTATCGCAAAATTTTTTTCACCTATGATGTTCATGCATGTTACTCTATCATATAAAAATAAAATTCAAAAATCGAAAACTTCCCTATTCGAGTTTTCTTTTGCCCCTCACATACTGTCAACTCCTTCCTCCTCTTCAATCGGCGTAATACATAAGGCCCCTATAGTGAAGGAGCCGACGCATCCGCCATTTTGGAGCAAACTTGATCCAGTACTTCGTAGCGATAGCATTGCTGCTGAGGTTTACATTTATTTAGAATGTGTTAAATGGAGTCAAATGGGTGGTTGCTCGGCTGTTAATTGTGTAAACAGCTCCAGAAAAAGATTTCAGCTCTTCAGCTTTCCAGCAGATGCAAAAAGAAAAAAAAAAGAAATGGATTAATAATAGCCCGCGAAGGGACTGGCAGCCTGCAAACGACGCCGACTGTTTCCAAAAATTTCGCCAATGTTCACCTGCTCTCTCCGACTCTCTCGTTCCCTGTATGGCGAATGATTGCCAATGAAGGTAGCTTTCCCTGTTGTACGCTTGCTCCAAAATGGCGGATGCGTCGGCCTCTCCAGTTATAGGGGTTCTAGTAATATAGAGCCAAAGTACGTGACGTCATGGAAGACACTTGACTTCGAATCGCTAGCAAAGTATTTCACGTACACTCTATACACAGCCAATGGATTACATTTTATTTAGTTCTAGTTACCTACTTTGAAAATATTTTATTTTTAAAGGTTATATAACAATATTTTAGTGCATTTTTAAGAAGATTTGAGCACACTATAGCGAACTTTTTTATAAAGTAACGTGAGATAGTGGTGCCAAAGCAAAGATTTCATGATTTCAGCTCTGAATTACTAACATTTTTGAAATTTTCGTATGTACTTAAACTATAATGGAAATATTTTCTCGTTACATTACTTTGCTGTTGAGTGAACTTAACTCAAACGTAACTTTTTTACCAGTACATTTATTGCTTCTTTTGAATAGCTACTACGTCGACATACATGTCTGCATCAAGACAAATGAATCAGAACTCAGAATTTCAACAAGCAACATTTATTTATTAATCACACAACATAACAAAATGGTAAAGACTCTGAACTGAGTCGTTAATCAGGTACAATTAGATTGTTTAACAAAGCATTGAATGCAATAGAAACTTTATAAACTGCTTTCACTGACAGATAACTTTATCTTTTAAAAATAATTAAACACAAGAGAATTCTTCATTGGGAATGTGAGATGGCTAACAATTTTTTAAATGAACAAATTGAAAATTTATTTTGAAAATAACAGTGAATTCAGAGCTCCTAACAAAGGTAAGAGGCAACATGACGACTTATGTGTGAAGAAGTATATAATTATAGTGAAATTCCGTTACAACGAACTTCAAGGGACCACAAATTTTGTTCGCTGTAACGGGAATTTCGTTGTAAAGGAACTCGAACAATGTAATTGCAATTACATTGGGACTGAAAATGTATTTTGTTGAAACGAAAATTTTGTTGTATTGTTATTCGTTGTAACGAGATTTCACTGCAGTATGTGAAGAAAAGAGTGAATGAATGAGTAGAATTACTAAACAAAGAAATGTAAATTAATTAATGAAAATATAAGTGACTTAGCAGGGATGCCCACCCCCTCCCCCTCCCCAAATAAGTGAAAAATACCCCTCAAAACAGCCCCCTCCCTTAAAATTGTAATGGCGCAGTCTGCAACCCCTTCGCAGCTCTATTTATGGGGATTTTTATTGCAATTACAGCGTGCAGCGCCACGTGTTGGTAATTTTTATCACTAATTTACAAGTTTCTGCACATGATTTTTATGGGTTTCCCAGTAGACACACTGTTTTGTTTTATTCCAATATCTTTCTTTGTTTTCAAGACATGTGATTTTGAAATTAGGGAGCCCTTCGCTTGACACCCTGTTCATAGTTAAAATGGTACTTTAAAGGTTGGCGCTAAAAGCAGAGTAAATGTTTCACTTTGCCCCACATTCCCCAGGTATCCTTAAATGTGTTAGTCAATGTGAACTCCAGAACAATGTCGTTTCACAAAAATCACGACTTCGACTATGGTGTTTTGAATTCACCGTGTAAATGTTTCACCATTCCATTTTGCCCCACATTTCCCAGGTATCCTTAAACGTGTTAGTCAATGTGAACTCCAGAACAATGTCGTTTCACAAAAATCACGACTTCGACTATGGTGTTTTGAATTCACCGTGTAAATGTTTCACCATTCCATTTTGCCCCACATTTCCCAGGTATCCTTAAATGTGTTAGTCAATGTGTATTCCAGAACAATGTCGTTTCACAAAAATCACGACTTCGACTATGGTGTTTTGAATTCACCGTGTAAATGTTTCACCATTCCACTTTGCCCCACATTCTCCAGGTATCCTTAAACGTGTTAGTCAATGTGAACTCCAGAACAATGTCGTTTCACAAAAATCACGACTTCGACTATGGTGTTTTGAATTCACCGTGTAAATGTTTCACCTTTTCACTTTTCCCCACATTCCCCAGGTATCCTTAAACGTGTTAGTCAATGTGAACTCCAGAACAATGTCGTTTCACAAAAATCACGACTTCGACTATGGTGTTTATAATTCAGTGTAAATGTTTCACCATTTCACTATGCTCCACATTCTCCAGGTATCAGGGCCCGGATTTAGGGGAGGGCAGGCAGGGCTACTGCCTCGGGGCCTCCACAACAAAGGGGCGCCCCACCAATAAAATCTTTACAAAATATCCCAACTTTCACGCGTTGAAAATATCGGATACATACATACATATCAAAATATTCGGATATATATCAAAGTATCGGACATTTTCGAAAATATGATCTTTTTGAATCCTTATTAGGGGCCTCCACTCCTTCGTTGCCCCGGGGTCTCCACACTTCCAAATCCGGCCCTGCCAGGTATCCTTAAATGTGTTAGTCAATGTGAATTCCAGAACAATTGTCATTTCACAAAAATCACGACTTCGACTATGGTGCTTTGAATTCACCGTGTATTCTGAAACGCGATGATATCCCAGAAGGTTTTTTTTTTTTTCTTACAACACCTCACACTGGTCACTTTAGTGTGTTGCCTCAAATGTACTTTCAATGATGATGAAGGAGCAAGAGTCGCAAGATTAGGGTTTAACTTTGGTGTGCGTTTTCAGATGCGAATTCAAAGTATTACTATGAGCAAAAGCTTTGTTACAGTACTCACAAGAGTACGGTTTTTCTTTTGTGTGCACCCTCAAATGCCTTTTCATGTGTGCGTGCTGAGAGAATGACCTTTCACAAATACTGCAAGTGTATGGTTTTTCATTGGTGTGTATCCTCAAGTGAGTTATTAGTTCAGAATTTTTAGAAAACGTCTTTTTACAATATTCACAACAAGCATGTGGTTTCTTTTTGGTGCACAATGTTTCACGCATTTTTCAGTTTGTATTCACAAGACCTGACATGGCAAAATAATTTGAAGACTATCCTTTCACGTGAAATGTAGCGCAAATGCAGGTTCTAGGTAAGTTAAAGTATATAACATAATCAAATCACTACAAATACGTTGTACAGTAAAAGTTGTTAAGTTTTTCAGCTTTGTAAGTACACACCACCTGTCGAAGTTGTCAGGTACAGAAATACTTCTCTATCATATACAGTGACCTGTATAAGTTGACCACCTGTCTAAGTTGAGACCAAAACAGAGGTTTACACTGTACGCTTCTTTTGTTCAGTTGAGCACGCAAACCGTCAAATTCCATTTACCAGAGCAGTTTTATAATCCACAGTACATATTCAGAAAAAGTGTGTCACATTACTTTTGTTAAGCATTGTCTTTAGAGAATAATTACAAGATTATGTATTTTTCTTAACAATCTCATGATTGTCAAGGGTATGTATCTTTCAATGCCTCAAAATTTACATTCTCAGTGGCAGGTTTTCATAAAAGCATATAAATAAGACTTTCGTAGCCTGCATTTTTAAGTACCCCCGTGTAAAAGGTGTTTATACATGGGTTGTGCTCAACATGTACTCTTAGATTCCAATTTTTTTTTTTTTTTTTTTTTGAAATTCTAGAGTGCTATTACAAAATAATGTTTCACAAGTTTGAAAATCACTTGCATCGAAACGGAATCTCCCAATGTCTGTGATGCAACGTTCAGTTTAAAAGAGCTGGAATTGGTATATACCAGTACCCACACACAAAAAAGAAAGCAGCTGAAAGTATTTAACAGTAATTAACAATAGAAAAACAAATTCATAATCAAAACACACTAACAAAAATGAACTTTTTGTCTGCATCCCGGTTTTAAATAGTTAATTCCTATGAATTTTGGTCGAGAAAAACAAATATGGTAGTGGATTTTTTTTTACTAGCTCTTGTTTTCCAAATACATAAAAGCCCACTGGAGAAAGATGCACAGCAAACACACATTGATTTAAAGGTAATATTAAAAATGAAAAAAAAAATCCTGCACAACAAATGTTATGAAATAGGTCCTGTTTTATTAACCAATGCTGATTTTTGTGGAAAGCAGTAGTTACATTTCGCTGATTGCTTTTTGTACGTCCAAGAAGGACCTCTTGTAATAGTTCAGCAGCATTTGGTGAGCCCAATGATCTTGATACCTGCGTTCCATTGCAAAGATATCTTGGTGAAACTTTTCCTCATGCTCACTGCCCATAGCTTTAGTTTTTAAACTGAATATCCTGGAAGAAACGAACGAAATAGAGTTTTAGAGGCACATCATTCATCAATGGTCACAGAACTTCCCCACCGATTGTTTCACCCAGAGCCATTCCATTTCAGATAAGGCAGGGTCTGTCACATGACCATCACCGATTTTTTTTGAAAAAATTACAGTAGTTACAACTAAGGGACATATGAAATATCCCAAAAGGATTTTGCAAGAAAAATATTTTTTCTTCAGTTACAGCCTATTAAAATTCTGCACAAAATCCGCCATTTTGGAAAAAACCGGCAAAACACTTCATTTGAAATGGACACTATTTCAAAAGTATTTAACCTATTCGAATAATTCCTTTTTCTAAAAATAAATAAGGACCCATATATCCTCTAGACATCATTTTTGAAAGTTTAGTTAGATTTTTTGATAAAGAAAAAAAATCATTTTTGCCGCGAAAAAACTGCATTTTTACCGATTTCATGATTTTTTTTCTCCATGAAAAAAAAGTTTTTTTTTACTAAACGGAGATGGCAGTCTAAAGCCCTTATATGATAGTTTCATAACATATTTCATTAGAATCCTTGGATGCATACAGCCTCGGAAATAAAATTTGAAATTTTGAAAATTTTCAAAAATTAGCGATTTTTGAAGTGATTTTACTCAAAAAACCCATTTTTTAAAAATCTAAAAATTGGCTCATTTGAACCCCATATAATGCTTAACAAGTGGATGGACACCGCATCCAGTATTTTTTTCCCATAAAATGTTTTATGATTTTTTGAAAGTGACCTTATCGCCCATGGTATGCATGTAAAATAAAAATTTCTAATAATTTCAGTCACTGAAAATCTGATCATATTAATGGATTAATGCCTAATAGCTACAATGATGGTGCACTTTATCAGCAACAAATAAAATTTTACTGACTTTTAATAATATAGCAATATCAAACCGCTTTTGATGAACCAGTCAATTAGTCTTTTTGTAAGACTCTGTGTGTAGCCTTTAGATAGAAGAGCCTTTGGTGATTATATTAATGACTAATTCAGTGGCTCCCAAAAGCATTCGTACACCTTGAAATTTTGTAGTAAAACCAAAATAACGCAAAACTGAATTCGAATATGAAGTCCAATTTTTTTTCACATCATTCCTATGCCATTCTGAATAAAACCCAGCAGTTTTTTGTTTTTTTTTTCAAAATATCCGATGACTCAGTCGATTCGCCTTTTTGTATTTCGTTATATAAATATATTTTTCTGTTGATCAGCGCCTAATTGTTATGGGAGCTGAGCTCCCATACTTCCTTATTTGTTTTACTCAAATTTTTGTATTTTTGACCGAATTCAGGCCACTTAAGCATTAAAACAAGTTCTGAAGACTATAGGGATCCTGCACTTCTTTTGTTAGAAATTGGATCCCTTGCTATAATAGTCACTTTTAGTGAGATCCGTTTGGTTACCTCAACTTACAACCATGTTCAATTGATTACTTCTCTCATAAAACAGGTGGGCTTTTTAAATTCTTAAACTACAAGTGAGTTTTACGGTTTGAATTTAGTATAAATATTCTTACGTATAAAAGTAATCATACAAGGTAGGATCCAAAAATTATGTGACAACATTCGCCAATGACAACCAAAGCACGAAATTAAAATTAATAGTTTTAAATGCATTGTATTGTTCTTCCCCTTTGATGATTTTCCCTGTCGTGTAATTGAGTTGAAGAGAATGACTATTGAAAGAGAAAAAATATGATTCGTTGCTGCATATGAAAGTAACGGTGAATTAGGCATTAATATAATCAGATTTTCAGTGACTGAAATTATTAAACATTTTTATTTTACATGCATGCCATGGGCGATAAGGTCACTTTCAAAAAATCATAAAACATTTTATGGGAAAAAAATACCGGATGCGGTGTCTATCCACTAGTTAAGCCTTATATGGGGTTCAAATGAGCCAATTTTTAGATTTTAAAAGATGGGTTTTTTGAGTAAAATCACTTCAAAAATCGCAAATTTTTGAAAATTTAAAATTTTATTTCCGAGGCTGTATGCATCCAAGGATTATAATAAAATATGTTATGAAACTATCATATAAGGGCTTTAGACTGCCATCTCTGTTTAGTAAAAAAAAAAAACTTTTTTTTTCATGGAGAAAAAAATCATAAAATCGGTAAAAAATGCATTTTTTTCGCGACAAAAATGATTTTTTTTTCTTTATTAAAAAACCTAACTAAACTTTCAAAAACGATGTCTAGAGGATATATGGGTCCTTATTTATTTTTAGAAAAAAGAATTATTCAAATAGGTTAAATACTTTTGAAATAATGTCCATTTGAAATGGAGTGTTTTGCCGGTTTTTTCCAAAATGGCGGATTTTGTGCAGAATTTTAATAGGCTGTAACTGAAGAAAAAAAAATTTTCTTGCAAAATCCTTTTGGGATATTTCATATGTCCCTTAGTTGTAACTACTGTATTTTTTCAAAAAAATCGGTGATGGTCATATGACACTTTTCATACCTGCCTGCCTGATTTGAAATGGAATGACTCGTTATCTTAAGACATAAACACGTAATTTCAAATCCAATTTACCTCAGATAAGAATTTCAAACGATGATCAATGCCTATATTTTAATAATGAGACCATATTCATCTGCATTAAAATAACATCCTTAATAATAGCCAGATTTTTATTTTTAAATGACCAAAATAGAGGCTCGTCGCAGATCATTTCAAAGACCTGCTCTAAAAACGAAGTCGACTCCACTCAAAGCACAAGGAACTTGATTAATCAATTACTGACCTAACCTCATTGTGTTTGATAACATAGAGCATGCGATAACTGCTTAGTAGGCAATCAATTTAAGCGCCAACTCGTTTCCATAAGAATCACTTATGGCTACTCAGAGAGAACACGAGTTGTTGAGCTTAACATAGGATTGAGGGTAGGACTCTTAGTAAAATATTCAATCGTTAATCTGCATGCAAATACTAAATAAAGTGACATGTTTTGGAAAAAAATTTTAAATCAGCTGCCACATAAAGGATGTGAAAATAGCCTCTTTAAATGACTTTAAAAACAAAATGTTACATTTGATACTTACATCACATCTCTAGCGCAATCAGAAACGCCTTTTTTTTTTGATCGAAAAATTCTTCACCCATGACCGCTGAAGGTAGTTTTCACCCCGAATCCACCCCCCTTCCTTTGCGGTGCCACTGCCTCACGTGAAAAATAAAAACAGAAGATCAATCAACAGTTATTTATAATAATCTTCATCCGATTACTATTACATTATACCGCATAACATTGCATTTAAAGTAGTGCATTTTAAAAAAATCTTTATATTTATTAGAAATAATTTTAAAAAATGAACCAATCGGAATTTGCAATAAAAGTACCCATACTTTGCTGATGCACAAAAATAATTTACTTAAATAAAAAAACACCTATGAACTAAAAAGCAAAAAATAACTGCTTACACTTACATACTAATTTTCTACCCAAACCTAGAAATGAAATTTCACTATTCCAGTACAAAAACCAACTACACTAAACATCGAATTATAAAATAAACACTGATTTTAATTACTATACCATGTTTTACTTTAATTACCTAATTTAAACGATCTCTTAATTTTTAATAAACTTTTGAAATCGTGGCCTCCTATAAACTATTGCATAACGTAACTGACAACCCACCGAATCCTGAGTTAAAACACTAATTTAACAAAACGCGAAATTCTTTAAAACTAAACCTACTCAGTTACGTAATGTAGTTGTTTACAGGAGGCCCCGACTTCAAAAGGTTATTAAAAATTAAGAGATCGTATATAATTAGTTAGGTTTTTAAAATAATTCATCGTATAGTAATTTAAATCAGTGTTTATTTTATACTTCGGTATTTAGTTTAGTTGATTTTTGTACTGGAATTGTAAAATAAATTTCATTTCTATGTTTGGGTAGGAAATAGAATATAAGTGTAATCAGTTATTTTTTGCTTTTTAGTTCCGGGGTTTTTTTTTTGAAGGCGGTTTTTTTTTTCTTTAAAAGTAATTTATTTTTGCTTTTTAGTGGTTTAAATAGCACAGCGTCTGGGACACTTCCGACGACTGGGTAGAAAGGCTTTTTCAAATGCGTAACTTTGTACAAAAAAAAATTGTCTTCCTCATTATTTAAACTTTTTCAAAGTTTGCTTTCTGAAAGCAAATGCACGAGTCACTAAAAAACAGAAATCGCTTTAAGTTTAAATTTGTAAAATTGTAATATTGTAAATTGTAATTCATCTTTCGCAATACGTATCATGTAACTCGTGATAAAAGTCGCATGTTTCTTCACATGGCCCCACTATAGATGAAGATAAAAAATTCCACTGGAATGAATTTTATGTTTGCTTCAGAGAATCCTTGATTCAAAATTTTCACTATGATTACTCTTAATAATAATTTTTAGTGATTTCTTTAACTATAGGTAAAAAAAGTATATACCTTTGTTTTATGGCCTTTTTTAATCAAGGGGTTTTATATTTAATCGTTTGTGAGGGAAATTACACGAAATTAATTGTTTTTTACCCATAACTTTTCCCTAAAGAACTTTAGGGTAAATTAAGATTTGGAACCAAAGTTAGACCATCCCTAAGTAAAACTACCACTAAAAAAATTATAAATACCAGTTCACTAAGTGAGACAATATACAAAGTTAAAAGAACAAATCGATTTAATATCGTGCTCCCTTCAGGCTCGGGTCAACAGGCGTCCCTTTCCCCTTCCTGTGCACGCCCCTGGGTACAGGTATCTTCCAGTATTTATGGAACATTGTACACAGAAAAAACAAATCCGACGAGTTCAGAACCTCCTTTTTTTTGAAGCCTGCTAATTAGTATAACCCTATTTACAATTTGAACTGGTGACATCGTGAAATAGTAATATTGGTAAACGTCAGAAATCAGACACCAGTTATAACTTATATTATTAAAGAACATAAATAAAATCGTGGGGGAAAGGCTTTCTGTATTCAATTCTTTATGAATTGAACACTCAATATATTTAAAACTGGAATATTAAATAAAGAAATTTATATTTTAGTGCCTAAATAAAGTTATTTATTAGTAAATAAAATATTAAGGTAATTGATTCAACTATAAAAGCAGCAAAATATTTAATTTACTGCTTTGCTACGTAGTAATAAATACATTTGTAGCACATATAATAAAAAATTAACAGGCGGCGCAGCGTTGCGATAATGAATCATCCATGTGCCGCGAGAATTGAATATCGTTCAAGAGGAAGCCAAAACCTAAGGTGTGAAAACACACCAATCACAGCAAAACCGCGTGACTTGTGACGTATTCCGGCCGTTAATGTAAACTGTAGTACGTAGACACAACGTGTGAAATTTAAAGTTTTTTTTATTTCTCCGGAGACCCCTTATCAGATCCAGACCAAATTACCATGGAACCATTTGGGAAGTATATCTTTCGCAACAATTTTTTTTTTTAATCGGTCCAGTAGTTTTGGAATAAATCGAAAACATGCATAAAAAGCCGCAATACAGAAGCAACCTTTTTTTGAAGTTGGTTAATAATTTCATTCAATTTTGTCGGACTCGATTTGGTTCAGTTTCGGATAAGAGAAACGTTCCTTCGCTTCGAATTTTGGCATAAGAAATATCACACGAACTGGGGGGGGGGGGACTTTGTTTACAAGTTTTTGGGTTCGGGCTTCCAAAATGAGCCTGAACTCATCCCTACATTCATGACAACGCCCACCGCACTTATTTATCCCGACTGGTTCCGATGCCCACGAAGTGCTTCCACTTGCTACTTATTTTTTTTAACTTTATTACACTATCGTGTGGTGTTCTGATATGGCTGTTCTACAAGCAATCGAGAAAGGCTACCAGCAGCTGAAAACTCCGTTGGTGGCAAAAGTCGTAATCAACTCTTACTTCGTTACGCACCTTCAGGGAAGCAGCCGAAAGTGCTCATCTGCTTACAGCGTCCAGACCGATTAAAGAGTTCATTACGGAAGATAAGCATTGTCTTTCGGGAGAAAAAGCATTGCATGCTCGTTTCCCTATTGATTTTTTTTCCTAATTTAAGACATCTATGTGTTTGTATTTTAATCAAATCGATATTTTATTAAGTTCTTTTCTGAACTGTGGGAGCTAGTCAGGCTATCGTTATAGCCTTTACTCCCACCTACTCAATCAGGAATTTTCTAATAGACAGGGTGAAATACACTTCTGTTTGTAACTTCTTTCCTGTTATTTTATCTATGAAATGCATTTTTTTTAAATGTTACCCTGATTGAAATAATGAATTGAATCGGATCAAGTATTATGGTATTAAAAACTGACCGACAATCTCACAATAAGTTTCTTAAATATGTTCCCAAAATTGTGCTAAAAATTTTTCAAACATTCTTACGCTCTACTTTTGTTGAAAATGATAAAACTAAGAAAAGTGAACCGACTTACAGGCAACGGCAGCATCCGTGTTAGAAGTGTTGAAAGATAGCCTCCTTCGAATAGAGGACAACCTTGGAGCTGTAACAGGCACAGCACTTGCAGCACCGAGCATCAAAAAGGTTCGTCTAACAGGAGAGGCGATGGAGACTTCTGCAGGAGAATTCTGAGCAGAGGCAGCATCACAAATCGGAGAATTTCCATTTAGAGAGAAATTTTGAAAAGATGAGGTGATGGAGAGTTGTGGACTAGACTCCTGAGCAGGGGGTGAAGCTCGAAATGAAAAGTTTTGAAAAGAATTTGTGGAGGGGAGTTTTTTTCGGCGGGCAGGATCTTTAGGTGGGGTGCGTCTGGCAGGAGATTGACCTCCAGACGTAGATGAACGAGATGATGAGCTACCGGTTGAAGAGGAACTTGATAGAGCTCGTCTTACTTTTGCGTTGTAATAACGCTTTGCTTTTGCGGTTTCGTCTCTCAGTTTTTTCCCGGTTTTGATGCAGTTAGCCGATATTTTTTCTCCTTTTGCGATTAACTTCTTGTAGTCATTCCAAAACTTCTTGCTAGGACTTTTCTTTTTCTTTCTTTGCCCGCTAGAATGGGAGGAATCGTAACTTAAACGGGATGGCATTTGGGGCGATCGGGGGGAACGTCTCGGTGACTGCCCTTGACCTTGTGCTGGGCCCTGTGGGTTGGCAGGAGACACCACAGAAGCCACAGGATGGATTTGGGCTGGCGATTGTGCTGGAGATTGCACGGGAGATTGCACGGGAGATTGCACGGGAGATTGCACGGTAGATTGCACGGTAGATTGCACGGTAGATTGCACGGTAGATTGCACGGTAGATTGCACTGGAGATTGCCGGTCGCTGCCATCAGCATCAGGAACTGAAAAAATAAGTAGAAATTAGATTATGACTTTTGTCGTAATTAAATGTTGGGTCAAAACTTTAAGCGCAATTTACCTATAATGTCGAAGATTGCCACTCAGTGCGTGGCATAATTAATTTGTAAAAAATCCTCAATCTTTTACGCAAATTATTCAATTGCGAACTTTCCTAAAGCTTTAAAGTTATATTTCCAAAAAAAAAGTGTAAGGTTGATTATCTGTTCAGTTTCCACCTACAATTATTTTGCTTTCCCCTGTAAACCTCTTTCTCTGGAACATTTGGCTACAAACTGGTGAAAATAAATGTTTTAAGCAAATTATTTTTGAAGCGAACAAACACAACTAATTTTTTCATAAAACGTTTATTTCCACAAGAAATATGCCGCAAGTCTATCAAAATTAGAGTTTCTTTGGGTATTCAGTGTGATTCACCATCTCTTCGCATGAAGTAGTTCATAAAAAGAAAGAAAAATCTTACCCAAAATAAATATTTTTATACTGACGTCCTTCAATTTTTTACTTCTTTAGGGCAAGGCTGCACATCGCCGTAAAACACAAACGTAAGGCAGAAACGTAAAATGGCTCGTTTTCGGTTCAGTTTCAGGAAAGCGTGGACTCCACTTGGCTAGAATATTTTACGTCGAAAAGAACAGCGCTTTCTGAACAGAAAATCTTTACAAACTGATTGGATCTTTGATATATAATCAACATCCCGTAACACAAAGTATTATGGGATTTATTATTACTTCGGCGTATATTTAACTCATAAACAAGATAAATGAGCGTGCGTTGGCAAAATCACATAATAAATCATTACTAGAAATAATGCGATTGCGTTATACGATATAAAGTGGAAGTGGTCACCTGGCGAGATTTGCAATAAATAATGGAGCTCTCATCGTTGTTTAATGGTGTGTTATTTTAGGTTATGGTAAAATTTTCAATGTAAGTCAAATGCTTGTTTTATCTACTTGGCGGTTTTTAATTTAAATTGTAACGAATTATTCGCAGAAGCTTGCCAAAAATTGAAACATTTCCCATTCAGTTATTTACATGAGATTTGGCTTCGTATTGAAAAAAAACACCGCTTTGGGTATTGTTTAGTTTAAGTGAAAAAAATACAATAAAAATAATTTGAATGTCGTGTTCTTTAATTCAAATCGTTTTTCGCAAATCACGAATTGCCATGGGACCCTACTCGTTGGCTTTGGAATGAATGCAAATGGCCAAGCAATTTGCACCCGTCATATTATGACTGGTAATTAAGGTGCGGTAATCATAAGGTACGGTAAGGTACTGTTCTTCTAATCAATCTTAAATGATGGGAATTAAACTGAACACAGCGGAGCAACAACCCATGGGGAAGCAAGACCTACTATGCTCATCTTAATGAGACCAAGGATTGTGGGGTTCACCGGCAGATTTTCCGGTCAGGTAGTCAACTGAATGCGAAACCCCCAGCGTTTATTTCTTAAGCACGCTTGCTACTCATTTTGTAGGCCCACTGAATGGATGAAAGGCTGAATTGACCGTGCCCAACACGGGAATCGAACTCAGGTCCGCGGCGTGTAAGGGAACTTGCAATCTGGAAATTTTGGATTTAGATGAAGTTTTGTTGCTCAAATTCCTCTATGTAGGTGCTTTTGCCTGAGAAAACGTAATTTTTAAACAAGAACCTTTTTTACTTCCTTTTATAAATAAAGGAAGTATTGTATTCGCGAAAAAAATTTCACTCAAAAATCGGCCTTAATTTCTATTTTGCTCAAACCCGAATGAATGTTGTTTTTTTTTTTTTTTTCGACTCGACCACACGTGGATATATGCCTAGGTACGTTCTGACACCTGAAATATCCATTTTGACGATCCCCGAGTTAATTAAAACGATTTTTCTCGTGACGTCTGTATGTACGTATGTATGTGCGTATGTGTGTATGTATCTCGCATAACTCAAAAACGGTATCTCCTAGAAAGTTTAAATTTGGTACGTGGACTCTTAGTGGGGTCTAGTTGTGCACCTTCCCTTTTGGTTGCATTCGGATGTTCCTAAGGAGGTCTTTTGGCAATTTTTGGGGGGGAAACCATTGTTAATTTCGATGTAAACTCAAGTGGTCTTACTTTGGCGAACACTTGGCGATATATCGCCAGTCTTTTGGTCGCCAACTTGGCGACAAATTTGGCAACCTTTTTTTTTAATTTGGTTTTGATTTGGCCACTGTTGATGACATTTAGAGAGCAAACTATTGAATCACATTAAAAGTGCCAATAATGGGAAAATGACGTTAAATTGGAGTAAAAGGAAGTTATGTGATGCACACATCAGCTCGTTTTTAATGTAAAGTCAGCTCGAATCAAGCCCTGAAAGAAATGAATAAAATCAAACCACAGGCAATTCGCAACTCCAATAAACTATAGGGTGCACTGTAGCCACTGTCTAATAGCGGATAAAAAAGGAAAAACAAACAAATGCCGTAACTTATAACTTGCGCTTTTGACGCTTTGTGAATGACAAATTTGTCATCTTGTTTGTGGGAAGCTGTCTTTTCTTCGCAAATTACACTACACAGCTGACTGAAGCCTGTAATTTACCCCAAAGAAAACACTTAGAATTGAATGTTTAACCTTTTTCTGTAGTATTGTTAATCACCACAAGATAGCGTACTCGATCTTTGGAGTTGCGAATTTGCAACTGCTACAACGAAAATTTAAATTCCAACTAAATAAATATTAAAAACGACCGTCGCCATGGTGATCTAAAAAAGCAGAACAATATCAACTTTGGTCAATTCTTAATTGCTCAAAAAAAAAAAAAAAAAAAAAAAAAAAAATCCTTTTTTAGTGAAAAAACGTTTTGTTTGGATCGAGAGTGCAAAACAAAATTGCCTGGGCGTTTGGTGGGCGTTTCTCAAAAAACATACCAAATTCTGATCATTCCGCCGAAAATTACTTTTTTTATGATTGAACTCTTTTATGAAAGAATTTGGACATTTTAATGACATTTTGTAATGACTCTGGCTGCAATAGTTTTGGATACATGGCGAGACAGAGTTGCCATAACATTCTCAAATATGCTTTTTATGTTTTACGATGAGTTTATGACAAATCTTTTATAACGTGATAGAAGCGAGTTTAAAAAGAAAGGTTCCTCGACCACTTTAAAAATTCCATTGATGTATACTAATTCTAAAAAAAAAATCAAAAGCCACAAAGTGTTTAGGTAAAATTTGAAATATGCAGCATTAAAATAAAATTACACAAAACATTAAATGACATTGAAAATTCCAATTATTGAATAGTTCACACATTCCATTATTTATCTTTACCTTCGCCAAGTGAACACGTTATGATAATCCAGCCAGAAATGTGGCATTAAAAGTTCTATTAAAACATTCCATCAAAACTACAAACAACTTTCAATCTCGCCAAGCGATGCATAACCCAACCAAAATACGTCAAAAATTATTAAAGGCTGCATTAAAAAATGTAAAACTTGTCACGAACTAAATTAAGCATATATTTCCAATCTTGCCAAGCTATCAATAACTCAAAACATGTCAGTTCAAAAAATCCATTATTTTTTCGGATCGCGTCAAGAAACCATATTTCTGTAACCCTGGCGAATTTTCAATGAAATTACTACAATCGAGTAATTTTGATCTGATTACAGATTTCGGACAAATGGACCTTGGAAGCCTCAAATAAAGCTTAGATTTAGCTTATCGCTGTTCCTTCAACTACTTTCAATTGATTGTTATTAATTAATCGGTATTGCCTATCTTCTCTAATGGACATTTACCAAATGCACCATTCGTTCATGCAACATAACCATGGAGGACGCCATCGTTAAATATGTTTACATTTGACGGTGAACTTCCATTGGTTGTTTATAACTTAAAAATCTATCAGAAACATAATTAGTTCAATATTTTTTAGCTCTATTACGCCGCGTTTACGCTGAACGAAAATAGAAAGACCCGGATGTAGGTAAGATTTTACGTTTCTGCCTTCGGTTTCTGTTGATTTTCTGCCTATGTGGAGCCCGCCCCTTACTCATTTGTTTGGATTGTTAAACTAAGTCTATCAACGAAAAACCTCATGGATTGAAAAATGAAAAAAAAAAAAAAATGCGTAATAGGGCAGCAAGGATCTTGACTTTCACCTTTTAATGTTTTCCCGAAACACAGACCCCCTTGAAACCTTTTAATGTTTTCCCGAAACACAGACCCCCTTGAAAGTCCACCCAATACACAGCTAAGTTTTTAAAAATGCTGTCGTACCAGATTTGGAAGTCCATTAAAATATGAAAAAAATACATCAATTAAATTAAAGTAAATTAAAAGATTCATTAAACTACAAAATAATCTTCCAAATAAATACAGGGTGTCTGCCCACAAAATAATTACTGAGCTTTGAAAAATCGTATCGAAGTTAAGGTACCTGTACGAAGTAAATCAGATTACTAAATTGTAAATAATTCAGCAGTTCATGAAGTTTTATGCAAACCAATTTTAGTTCCTTTTTTAAACACTTAGTAGAGAAACGGTAGTAGTTCACATCTCCACTTAGCTAAACATTTGGTAGAGATTTCAAGCACTGAAGACACAATTCGGCAGTAATTGGATTAGAGTCACGGCTCATTACTTAGCACTCAAGGAGCATTTTTTTTCCGCTCCATGAGACTTGTTTCCTTGGTTCGCGTGGCGAATAAATTTTACAATTAGGCTCAGGGTGTAAACCATCTATTCTAAGGAAAACTACAATTATTTGCGTGACGAACACCATTTCAGGAATACTGGGCAAGGCATGGAAGGGTTTGATTGCCATTTGTTTGGATGCCGCGCCCCCAACAGTCACATTAAAATCGACTAAATATTTAAAATCCTGATAAACTATCATTTCAGTAGATATGGCATAAGCACTTTTATGGTTGTATTAGCTGCATTGTCCGTCTTTGCACGGTGTACCTCGAAAATAAAATTTAGTCAATTGACACGCATTAACAATCAGGCTTCAATTAGAGAGAAAAATCTGTCATATTTCCCGTCAAAATAATCATTCTTAAAGAAAACGGCAAATCAAAAATTCCTCAATAAACTAAACGAAGCACTCCATAATTACAATTAAAATCCTTGATTATCTTCTGCTGGCAGTAAAAAAAATAATTGCCCCCCCCCCCAAATAATAAAAGGGGACAGTTTTACCCCTCAAAACAAAAACAAAATTTTATTTTGTCATAGTCGAGAAAAAAAGTTTCAACCTTCTGAATGATTTTTCTCAACCAACAATGGCTTTACTCAAATTTTTGTAAAATAAACTAGTTTTACTTTAGCCTAAGCTCGAAAACAGCTCTAATGCAACAGAGTGGTCCAAAAGTAATTTAACATATTTGTCAAGCCCCATCCCCCCTAGCAGTCTATTCACTGAACCAATCTAAACAAAATTTTCAATAAACAGTCCACCTCGATAACTCGAAATCCCATGTTACTGGCTAAAACCTTCGAGTTTTCGGAAACTCTTTTACCAATCTTCTGAAGAACAATTTTTATTTTCATTTTCAAGAATAATCGATAAACTAACACTTATTTTTGGATAAAGTTAGCCAATAGTACTACTAAAAATATCTTTAGAGAATAAATTTTATTAGAACACTTCGAAAAAGAAATGTTTTTGATGCGCACATTTTTCATCGCATCTTAAAATTTCATTAAGTTTGTGTCAGTTCCAATTTCTTTGCTCTTGATTTCAGTTCGTATTGCTTTCAAACGTCTTTTGTCCCAAACGCGGATTATTCGAGTCATCCAGAAAATATTTTTTTTTCTATTTTTTGCTAAAATTTAAGGTCTGTCAAAGATGACTCCAATAAAATTTTAGGTTGTAAGCCATGGCAAAAAGCAACCGAATCCGCTACTTCTCACGTAATTTTGCAACACTATGTATATTAAAGAGCACTACTGTAAATAAATTTACCCATTTACGAAGCTGATAAGCAACGTACTGTGTCAAAGGGAAAAACGTATTTTGGTTACATTTTTAAACATAAAATGGAAACCGAACTCCAATGAAAACTATCGACTTAAAAGGAGTACGTTCGCGATATAGGGACAACTTTGAATTGAAAACACGAAATTATTTCGGAACCGAATAAAAACTTCGGGATAAAGGGAGATAAGAGATTTTAGACTTCGAGTTATCGATAGTAGTCTAGTTATTTGAAGGTATGTACGCTCGAGATTATGATGATTATAAATAAGGCAGTGCTCACAGTTACGATTACAGTAAACTAATTTTGACGTTTTCAAATAGCAACTCAGATTTTCCTTGCGCAAATTGATTAGCTTACTGGAAAAATCACAAATAACTTTGGAACGATTGTGACGAAAATTGTTCACTAGCAAATTCGACCATCTGACTAAGAAACGCTCTTAAAAGATCCACCCAACTTATTGCAAAATGATGGAAACATACTACACGATCAAACAATCAAAAACCCAGGCACTGTCTGTTTATGGGTCATTTTCCAGAATGTGTAACTTTTGAATAAAAATACTCGTCAATTTCAAAACCTTTTGTTTTCTTTTCATTCTTACATTCTATGTTACCTACTAGAAGTTCCCATAAACAATGGATCACCTGAATTCCAATTAATTTGTTCATAAATAAAAGTGAAAAAACCTTGTTCATGGAAATGAAAAAAAAAAAAAAACGTGTTTATAAAAGTACAGGCCACTTTGATATCGAAGCAGTAATTTTGTTAATGAGCTATTTTAATTATTAGTGTGAATCTAATAGCTCTTAGTTAAAATATGGCTTAAATTTTAGTTTCTTTCAGTTCAAATTTGTGTAAAAAATATAGTATTAATAAGTTAATAAATTTGATAATATAATGGTAACTTATAATTTTTTTAAACTGTTTAAAATTGATGTATTTTCCCTGCATTATTTATTCTCACTTCATAAATAATGACACTGCTCAAGTTTATCACGGAGATGAGATTCACGGAGATTAGGAATTTCCCATTAATATAGACCTAATAGATACATTTTAAGGAATTTTTTTCTTTCATTGTTGCTACAATCTGCACATGTTAAGCATATGAAAAGATGAGAATTCCCAATAACCACATTTCGTTTTTAAAACAAAATCTATCTTCTTTAACAGAAATCGCACAACTTATTTGTGGCTGAAAATAAACAAGGGGGCTCCCTTTTATAATGGGAAATAAAATGTGATGTTATTACTGCCATCTGTTTAATGGGAAACGGCATTTTGTGCCTGGGTAAAAGAAGTAAGAATTCATTGTGCGACATAATTCCTAATCCTACTAAAATGAACTAAAATATTTAAAAAATAAATAAACAATAAACATAAAATTCAAACAATTAATTTGAGATACTTTTGAAAGAAATAATAAATAAATATATACTTTTAATTAAACAAGTTAAAGAAACAAAAATAGGCACACCTGGTGTGTGGACATGCCACGGAGGTAAGAACTGGGAACTTTTTTTCTGCCATTTAGTCTTTAGCAAAGTTAAAGTTACGATAAAAAACCTCTACTATTCTGTAATTTTATTGACAAGTTAGATAACTAATGCTATAAACAAGGACGTTACTTACTTGCTCCAAATTTTGCAGTTAAGAATGCTTTCAGGACCGCAATATTTGCAATAAAAATATACTGAAATATAAAAAAACTCAAGATGCCGTTGTGTACCAGCTCTAATTAAAATTGTTTCCGTTTGCACATGTTTTAGTTGTGGTGCGATTAGTAGTGCTAAGATCAATGCTCGTACCTAGATCTAATTACTCGCTTTTAGGCCAGAAGCTAAACCTATTCCTATTGCTGCACCTACGACGTTTGAAAAAACTAAACGGCAACCCATTTTATACACGGGAGGTGTAACAAAGCAGATATACTTAAATAAAAAATACTCTGTTCTTATGCAATAATTTTTAATGTATTAGGGTCAGTCAATAAATAACGATGCGGAGGCTATAAAACAGATCTTATTCGACATTCTTCAAAAATACTGACCGAAATTGTTTTTATACTTATTCCATTAAGAAATTAGTCGCACATTTCCTTCCTCATAAAAGTTATTTTGCTGCTGATGGAACCAATTACCCTAACACTCCTTTAGTTCATCGTCCGAATGAAATCGTTGTCCCCGAAGCGACTTCTAGAGTTCCTCAAAAATATGTAATCATATGAGGTAGAGAGAAGCAAAGTGATGCAAGGTGACATTTTCAAGTTGTGTAAAAAGGGTACAAAGATTACGTCCTATGTAGGCTTTCCTCAATTCTTTTTTCTAAATCATGCTGTACAGCAACAACTACCAGGGCTACTGGTACTATCTCTTGCCCCAAGACAAAGGAGGGGTTCACCTACCATTTATACTGTTAATCTCCGAATTTTTAATTTTGCCACGTGCATCCCTTTGCTCCTCACTACCTCATATGGGGACAGGTCTGGACTATAAGAGGGGTGGTTCAAAACTTCCCACATAAATTTCCACAAAAAAAAAAAATCCTTTTTTGCATTGACTGTGTGTGGTTCCGGTAAACTTCCACGTGCTGTCATCCTGATGCACAATAACGCTGGACCACAGACAGCCAATGAAAAGAAGAAACTTTTGCAGATATTTAAATGGGCAGTCGTGAACAACGCCCCTTATAGTCCAGATGTATCTCCACAAGATCCCAGATCTTTGGGGAACTCAAAAAGGCTCTTTGGGGACAACGATTTCATTCGGAGGGTAAAGTAAAGGATTGCGTGCGTAATTAATTCCAGCAGCAGCCAAATGACTTCAATGATCATGGAATTACGTGACTAATTTCCCAGTGGAATAAGTGTTTAAACAAATTCGGTCAGTATTTTTGAAGAATGTCGAATAATGTCTGTTTTGTAGCCTAAGGCTCGTTATTGAGTGACCCTCATACCTTATAATCGCTTTTGTAAGTAATCAGCTTTTGGCCTACTAATTGAGAAATGAAATGTATCAGAAAATTATCCTTGCGCACAGACAGAAATTCAAAACTTGTGTGGTTTTCTCCAGTTGTGTTACAGAGTGGAATCGTTTGAAAATTGCATTTTAACTGCTGCTCCAGTCAAAAGTCATTCTAATCACCGTGTTGTTTTGACGCAGCAGAAAATTAGCCGAACAGTAGGTTTTGGTGAACTAAGGTGAAGAAAACTGATGTATATGTTACGGATAAAGCCCGAACTGGCCAAAACTTACTGGCCTGGGCGGCTGCACTTACAGGTCGAAGCCCGATCAATTCTTTGTTTCATGCTTTGGCGCTTCAATTCACGAAGTGGCTACGAAGAGAGAAATCAAGAAGAGATTGTTTTACACACAATAAAGAATTTTTAAATGACTACAACTGTGTAGATTGTGTTTTTTTTTTAAGTACTTATTTCAGAAACGAGTTCAAATATAAGGGATACCTCTGTGTTAAAAATAAGCTCGTAATATGTAAAAATATTATATCGTGCTATTCTGTTCCTATATTTTAAGCCATAATAGATATTCAGAGAAAGCACATGATGTAACAACGTGATAGCGTAATGATGATTTGTGCCCTTCAAATGAGCAAATTATATCTTAAATAAATGCGTTGCGTAAAGTGTATGAATACGAAGACAAATTCAGTTATGGGCAATCATTACAATCATTAGTGTTTCTGCTCCATAGACCTAGTTTTACAGATCCGAGATCACATATGAAGCATTTTGCAAAAGCCTCAATAAGGGCTCATTACGAATATAAATAATAAAAAAACTACTTTTTCTTTAAAGACGTTTCTTTATGGCCGCTATTAGTCGAATTTCCCCAACAACATGTCCTTATTAATATTTTATACTTATTTTAATCTTATTGTTATTTCATTTAAAATAAGCTCATATTTTTATGAATCGATATTTCAAAATGAAAGCAATCTGGAAAACTTAGCATATTTTCCTTACTTTTATTTCATTTGGGAATTTTTTTTTTCGTCTAATGGGGGCTGCGTTTTACGCTGTTTAGCCTTTAGCAGACCTAGTGTGATTCCCTGTTACGGCATCCTGTCTTTCATGTACCACCACCAGAGATGGGCAGATTCGTACTCGTAAATTCGAATCTGATTCACAGCACCTTAGCGTGTCAATCCGAATACATTCGTATTTACAAGTGTGAATCTGAATACGAAATTTGGATTCACACCTATGAATCCAAATCACTTCGGATTCACATCTATGAATACGAGTTCATTTGGATTCACCAAAAAATTCACAAGGCCAATATAAATGTCTGTACCTTGCAGCAGGTCGAGTTTTGGGTGTTAGCGAATTTCTAAAGAAAAATGACAATATTGCGATGAGTCCAAAAATTTTAGAAGTGGAATTTTTCAAAACTTGTTATGCCAAAATCCGTTCCAGAACATTCTAAAGCAAAACCCAGATTTTAACATTCATATGAATACATACTTATATGAAATCTCACGGAACATGTTTTTGCATCTCGCAATCTACTGAAGCATTTAACCGCAGCGATCTTTTACAAAAAAAAGAAGTATTGTATTCGCGAAAAAAGTTTTCACTCAAAAATTGGCCTTAATTTCCATTTTACTTTCCCCCGCATGAATGTTGAGTTTTTTTCGACCCGCCCAGTCGAGCATATATGCCTAAAAACGTATACACGCCCGAAATATCAATGTTGACGATTCCCGAGTTAATTACAACGAGTTTTCTCGTGACGCCCGTATGCATGTGCGTATGTATTTTACATAACTCAAAAACGGTATGTCGTAGAATGTTTAAATTTGGTACGTAGACTCCTAGTGGGATCTAGTTGTACACCTCCCCTTTGGGTTGCATTTGGATGTTTCAAAGGGGTCTTTTACACCTTTTTGCATGGGATTAATTGTAAATATGGATTGTCACTGGATAAGATCGTTGCTACGGTAACCGACAATGGGAGCAACTTCCTAAAAGCTTTCACAGTTTTTGAAGTTCATCTGTGGTCCACGAACGTAGAAGACAATTATGACGAAGAACTGGATAATGGTGGTGACGTTGATGAAGAACTGTGCGTGTCGGTCGACGACTTGTTGCGGCATTACATTTTCACCTAAGGTGTTGTGCCCACACCTTGGCATTGTGTGCAATCACCGACATTCAGAAAGCAATCAAGTCAAACTCAGGCTTGTTTTCTTTGCACTTTTTCATTGCCGACTCATGCAATCTCCTGTGGCGTATTTCAAACAGGCCAAAAACCGCAGAAGTGCTTGAACAGATTATTGGTCGATCCCTCCCCAGATCCACCGAAACCCGGTGGAATAACCTTTATGATTCGTTGAAGGTGATTGTGGCTGTAAAATTCTACATCGAGGAAATTAATCTAAAGTTGCATATGACGTGTTTCTTTAGCGATGAGGAATTCCCCTATCTCTAAGAATTAGTAAAATGTTCAAAGCCAGTAGCCGAGGCAAATGATATATTACAAGGGGATAGAGAAGCGTATTGTGGGTCATAATTGTCGACTATTTTAGCTGTGAGGTTGAAACTGCAGAAATTGGCTACACTGTAAAAAATTTCCGTAAATTTAGGGGCATTGGCCATAAAATTATACGGTAAGTGCCCTTCTTCAAGAAAACAGCGCAGTGACCGTAATTGTAGAAAAACTACAGTAAATTTAAGTTGCGTTGACCGTAAAATTACGGGGCAGTCGTCAAGTCCCTTAATCTGTGCAGAATACGGTCATTCCCCGTAATTTGCTAGCTGATAAAGATCACGTGTCGTTGTCACGTGTTTCTACGCAAAGAAGCGGGAAGGAGAAAAGTCAAGATATATGCCTTGTGTTGAACGAATGTTGTCTTTAGATAACCTTTTTAATATGTAATACATGATATACGTCTTACAATATCTGGACCAAATATACGTATTGGAGAGTAGAGACTCTGTCATCCAGGCTCTCATCTAAGTATTGCTCCTAGGCGTCGAAAAAAAAGAAAGAATGTTGTCTTCCCTCGCCATGTGATTCCAATGTCTGGAGTCAAAAATATTAAGTAAGTGTTTTTTTTTCTATACTATTGTTTAAGTGTAATTTTAATCTGCTGTTCTTTTTTTATTAGCTATTTTGATAACAGTAATTTGTGAGCATTGATTGATGGCGAGTACCGAAGCTTCGCTGTAACGTTGAAATTTAGAATTGATATTGATTGTATCAAGACGTACTTACATAATACAATGCATGCAAACGTGATGCAATATAAACGCACAAATGAATATCATATTATGCTCCATGTGTTTTAATTTCCATAGTTTCATTCAAAAATTTCTGCAGTGTTTTTTTAAATTAATGTAATTAATTAAAGATGTTGTGCATGAGGACAAAATGAATTATTTACTAATTCTCTGCATGCTTTATATTCCTGGTTTTAAATAACCATGATCATTGATCAATGACTAATAGGAATTGGTTACATTTTTTAGATTGTTTTTAATGAACTCAAATGTTACATTTAAACCAATGAAATAAAACATAGGTACGTAGTTGAAAATAAATTGCTTTAGGCTACCTATTAACGACAGATTCGTTTTTAGTAGAAAATATAAATAATGACATCATTGTTTTCATTAGTTTCACAGCTAGAAATGTTTAAAACATGTTTCATACATTTTTTTTAATAGCTAAATCTTTAAACAGTTATTCATACAATTATTATAAACCAAAAATAATGTGATGAAACATGTATTTCTTATCAAATTTCAACACTTAATTACTGAATTGTTTCTGGTTCAATGTGCCTAAACTTATAAATTAAATGTAAATTTCCATAATAATACTATGTTTTACTGTAACTTACAACTATTCATAACTTAAAATATAATATTTTGTATAATAATTACTGTAAGAAGAATGTTCACATCATTAACTGCTGTATTGTCTGAATCGCAGCTCTCTATGAAATTGAAGCAGTTTTCAATTTGCTCAATCTGAGCGGACGAGAAGCCATGTCTTTCTAGTAGGCTGTGTTTTCATCATAGAAGTTAAGTATAGGTTTTTTTTTTGGGGGGGGGGAGGAAGTGATTAAAGTAGTGAAATTGTGCTATTGAAATTTACTGTGGGTATGCCTTTTTTAGAGAGTCGTTCATGTGACTTATAATATCAAATAACTTTTTATTGGGGGTTGCATAGCCAGGATTTCATTTCTTTAAGGGTCTAATATACAGAATAGTCGTTCATGTGACTTATAATATCAAATAACTTTTTATTGGGGGTTGCATAGCCAGGATTTCATTTCTTTAAGGGTCTAATATGCAGAATACAGAGTGGTTCAAACGGGGTGACCCCCCTCCCCCATCGTATATTTAGTGTTATGTTCGTTACGCAGTCACTTTACAGTCTTGAAAGTAGTAAAAATCGGCAGAGCACCATCTATGTCGTAACACAGCGGAATTCTGCTCCATGTTATTGCAGATGTTTTGCTGGGTTCGGAGCAGAATTTTAAACGCAATGTTCTAAACGCCAAAATTGAGTGGAATATGGTGCAGAATTCAGCTGTGTTGCAACATGGATCTTGTTCAACTGAAGTTCTTAAGACTTCAAAGTAACTGTTAAGCCCGGCTCTATAAATTTTTGCCCCCTTGCAAAAACTCAGTGGGTCCTCTCCTAGACCAGCAGTGTATATTGTTTACGTAAATAAGTCTCAGTACTAGTTTTTTTTTCTTTTTTTTTTCCCTCAATTTCTTGGATCGTGGATCTCTTAAGGATGTGCCCCCCTCCCCCCCCCCGAACTGCAGGTACTCAGATCGGAGCCTGAACTGTACAGCAAACATTCAACCATAGTAAAATTAAACGAGGGTTACTCCCGCTTTCGGACCACTCTGTGTATTATACAGTGAAGCACAGTTTATACGTTTCTCTTTTATACGTTTTTATCATTTATACGTTTTCAAAATTAGTCACTGCTGAGTCCAATACATAATAACGAAAACCTATTATACTTTTTTTCATTTATACGCTTGTTTCATGCAGTACTTTCAAAAACGTATTAACGGTGCTTACTTGAAGTTTTCTTATATACGACTAATGAGAAATTATGTGTGAAACACAAATATTTTCATTTTTGAATTTTTTTGGTCATTTCAATTAGGGTCTAGATCTATGAACCCTCCCCCTGGTTGTACTACTGTTTTTTGAAGTGTTTCATTCAAATAGTGTTATAATCGAATGTTTGTTGTCAAAGGCACGTTTCAGGTCATTCTTTCGAATGATTTGGTTCTGGTATGAATGTTTTTGACTGGAATGTGTTTTAATCATATTGGCAGGTTTATAGGAGTCATGGTTGCAGGTCCTTGAAGTGGGGGAGGGGCAGTGGTGTATCCACAGAGGGAGCAATTGGGGTGATCCCCCCCCCCCGAATTCACAAACCTAAATTTACCTTTGTAAATTTAAATTTGTAAATTCGAAAAAATTCCGGAAAAAAAGGTCCTCAAACTCTCCCCCTCCCCCCAAACTCATCACAAAAAATCGCCTACAACTGTATTTTTACGACTTGAGTTCCAAAATTTTTTCAGGGGAGAGTCCCTCAACCCCCTCTCTCCATGTCATCAAAGATCGTCAAAAATTTTGAATTTTTGGAGCTTCAATTTCAAAAAAATACTCAGAATCGAAAACGTTTTCGAAAATGTCGTTCATTCAGATTTTACGGGGTTCTTGAATCAGAAAGGAATGGGCCCCGACTGTTGATCCTTCTATTCTGCTTTGTCCTATGTGTGTACAGTTATAAAACTATTTCAATGGTGTAGTTATTTGGTAGTAGGTACTTAATACATTCTAAACTACTGGGCTTATACATTTTTCTTTTTAGTTTTTTTTTTTTTTTTGGTTTTTACGCAGTTGGGTTTTTTGTTTTTATTTAATAATTTTTTATTTAATCTAGGGTTTTTTTATATACATGATGCATAATCATACCCATCATTTTTTATTTTGTTCCATATACTTAGTTGAATTTTCTTTCACCCAGACAATCCTTGCTTTAAAGTTTGATCCAGTTTGCACAATTGGGTGAAAAATAACTTTTGGATCAAAAAGTGTTTCATCAAAATTTATTTAGAGGTATGTATTAATATTTTATTTTAAGAAATGCTTTTCTAAACTCTATTGAGCGACGATCAGTTTCTTTGCTCAGAAACTAACAATTGTAATTTTTCTACTTGTATTCAGTGCTTTTATTTCTGGTCGCTGTTGTATTTAAATGTTATAGATATGGAAAAATAAAATTTTATAATAAATTTAAAAGAATATAAAATGTTAAGTATAATTGTGCCACAGAGTGATGTCAGATGAACTGGACACGAAAACAGAACTCTTCATTTTGTAATCTTAGGTAGTCTATTTGTATTGTATAGGTATGAGAACACGTCCTATTTGTATTGTATTGTATAGGCAGGGCGCCCATATGCAAAGTTGCAAGGGGGGGGGGCTCAAATATTTTCCCTTTGGTTTAGCTATATATTTTCCCCATGGAAACTGATTTCAGGACAGATTAGAGTCATTAAAATTTGACATTTTTAATAACTTTTTACATTTTTGCAAGGAAAAAAGTACTAAAAGCAAGGAAATTCTAATTTCAAGGGGGGGCTCTAGCCCCCCTTGCACCCCTATATGGGCCCCCTTGCCTTATACGTATATAAACTACTGTATTTCGGATTGGCAACATGTGCTACAACCAAGGATACTTGGGCAGCTTTCAACAGTTAAAATCTCAACCCTGGCTGTCCCACTGCATACCCATCCATGCTCGTCATTGGAGGGGGGGGGATTCCCCCCCTCCCTTTCTTCCAAGAAAAAAAGATGAGCATGACTAGGGTATGCACGGGCGCTGCCAGTTAGGAGGTTTTAGGGGCTCAATTCCTCCCAGAATCCTTGGTTTTAACCCCATTGCCGATCCTAATGCCTAACGCATTCACAGTAGTTAAAATGCCGGGCCTGATCCTACTTACGACAAAAGAAGTGCATTAGCCATCTTTTGTGGTACAACTTGAAAATGATGAAAATGTTGATATCAGGGGGTTAGATACTGCTATTTTAGGGCTGGTCATGCTGAAGAATATTTTTAAGGTGCATAAAAAATTCTGAAAATACTTGGGTGTCAATTAAAGCAATAACTTATCCAGAAATAAAGCACCTTGTGGGACATAAACAATACTAATTAATTTTAAAAGCAATGAAAGGAAGTTGTATTCCAGATTTTTACTTTAAAAAATATTAAGTGAATTTTAAAAAAAAAATACTCCAATTGTTTGCAGGTTATTCATTAAGTATATTTGAGCACAAAGTGATTGGATAATAATGTCGGCAGAGAATTATGACCCTCACCTTGTATCCATCGTTGCATGTAAGATGCACAGATTTCCATATTTATTTTGAAAATACAGTCAAACCTTATTAAAACTAACTCCAAGGGACCTTTATAATCTATTGGCCTTCACCTTAGTTTATCTTATCCAAATATCAATCATTAACAATCAAAAGGACAGGGATCACAAATGTAGTTTATCTTAGCAGAAATTCATTTTAAGCGTGTTCAAAATAGTATGATATGTTTGATATTTTGTTTTCCAATTGTGATGTTTGCAATCTAAGAATTATATTAATCATATCAGTAACACTCATTTACTATTGAAAAGAACCAAAAGTAGACTGCTAATAAAATTTACTGTAAGGGTGTCTTTTTTAGGAATGTCCTTCTTTGAGGCACCGTCTTTTAGGGGATGAGCCTCCACTATTGTGGAACAGATACCTTTGTGTTTTTTAAATGATTGTTTCTTTAGTGTTTTAATTAAATAGTGTTATAAAAGAATGTTTGTTGTCGAGAGTTTGGTTATTGATTTCTTTTGGATGATTTGATAGTTCAATTATGTTTTTGAGCGAATATTTTATTAGAATTCTAGTCAAATATTTGACTGAAGACTGAATATTTGGCTAAAAAATGTAATTTTTGTATTTTTATTTTATGGCAATTCAGAATTGAGGATGCTTATCTATTTTCTGTAGATTAATTATTTTGTTTTAAGCATTACATAATATTTTGAATGGTAAAACTTCCGAAATCAAAATGCTGCAAAATTTAATTTCTGAGTGTTTTCTTTGCACGTTATAAATTGCCTTTTTTAAACATTTGTGAGACGAGAAACATTTCACAAATTGATTTTTTCTGCTTAGTGTTTCATACCTAAGAAGTCCAGTGGCACTTTGTGCCTCCTCATTGCAGATTTGAGTTTAATTCCCCGTTGGGCACAGTTGATTCGACCTTTCATCCCATAAGTGGGTCAATAAAATGAGTACCAAGCATGCTTGGAAACTAAACACTGGAGGTTCCACGTTCGGCTGACCACCTTACTAGAACACCTGCCTTTGCACTCCACAGCCCTCTGTCATGAAGATTGATATGGGCACGGTGGGATTGCCTCTAATTTTGCGCCACTGAGTTTAATTTCATACTTATGACTTATAAGCGGTAAAAAAAAAAATGTTTATGTGGCGTAAGATATAAAAGAAAGTGAAAAGCTACGAAACTTAAATGTAACATCTGAATGTTTTCTCTTGCACTAAAATCACCTTAAATGAGTCATTCTTCAAAAAGTAACTTTTCTGTCACATGCCTTTTACAGTAAAAAATTTTAGGAACAATTCATTTAACAATGATTTTTAATTTCATCAAAAATATATCGATTTAAACCTGCCACCAATTTTTGAATAATAAGTTTTATTTTAGTTTATTTTTGGTTCACAACGTGTGAATTTCATTTCCGTGGCATGTCACACACCTTGTGTGGCTGTTTATGTTGCTTAATAACTTAATTAAAAGTATATACTTATTTATTAATTATTCCTTTCACAAGTGCCTCAAATGATAATTGTTTAAGTATATTTAACTTTTTAATATTGTGGTTTAGTTCATTTTAGTAGTATTTTACATGTATTTGAAACTACTAATTAAACCATACTTTAATTAAGAGAACTTAATATTATATTCCCACTAATCATTAAAATAGCTGATTGATTGCACAATTAACAAAACTACTACTTTGATATTAAATTGGCCTCAATTTTTAAATACTAAAAGTTTTTTTTTCTTTTTTAAAAAAAAATTTCTACGAACAAGGGATTATTTTATTTTTTATTTATGCGTAAAATAATTAAAACTTAGCTGGGCCATTGTTTATGGTTACTTCTAGTAGGTAACACTTTCATGTAAGAACGGGAAAAAAAAGGAAACAAAAGGTTTCAAGATTGAAAAATATTTGCATTCAAAAGTTACGTTTTCTGAAGAATTACCCAAATGTGATAATATTAGTAAATAACAGGTTGGAAGTTTGTACTAGAGTACTATACATTCATTGTATAAAAAATTGTTTGCCTACTAATTGTCAACTATTTATGTTATTTACTATTCAATTGATGACTAAATATTAAGGTAATATTAAGCCAAACCAAGTATTCGGTTTTGTGTGCCAAATAGCCATCAGTATACCAAAAATCAACTGCATACTCAATGTATCCCTAATTTAAACGATGAGCTTTTTCAAAGTTGGTGGGTATGCATGTTAAAACCCAGTGTGCATGTGTGGTTGAAAACATTGTCCTACTATTGATTGCAGTAATTTAGTGTAGTTGAGTAGTACTTAGGATGATTACTGAGTACTCGACCCAAGTTCATGCTACTGGGTCAAGTACCGAATATAGATCCTTTTTTAACGATCAACTGACATACACAAGGGAAAATTTTCACTTATTGGAACATCTTTATGGATCTTGAGCATGAAATAAGTTTTCAGTTAAAAAGGAAATCCAAAAAGATTTAAAGTTTAAAATTTAAAACTAGTTTTTTCTGAATGTATGGAGGAAAAAATTGAAATTGATTTAAAAAACTTAATTTTTCCATGACAGTTCTTTCAAGCATTAAAAATTGGTTAGTCATACATTGGTTAGCTTCTTTGTACTTAAAAAATTTTTGACCAATAAATTTGCTGTCTCTTATTTTTGGGGTAAAGGAGTTGAAGATTCCCGGAGTTTCTTTTTCCTTCCAACAATGCAACATGTTTTCTGTCTTTACTTTTCTTTTCGAACTTGGAAAAAAAATACAAATATTAAACCAGTACAAATGCATCCTTTAGGACTGGACTCGGACTCCGATATTATTCCCATAGCGAACAAAAGTGGTTTTATTCAAATATGTTTTATGTTTTTATTTATAAAATTTGTTTAAAAGTTTTATTTATGTATGGGAAAATGAATGAAAATTTATCTAATAAAATAGTTTATTTTTATTTATCCCTTGTGGCCCCCCTTAGCCCCTCTATTAGAAAATCTGCTACCATGCTTATGTATGGGGTCCAAAAGCTTAGATGCTTATGCTCTGATAAAAGGTGTTTTCAATATCTGTTTATCATACTGTAGATGTCCGTCAGGAAATAGCCCAGTATTGGCACTAAAAATGCCAAAATGTTTTTTCCCTGAAATTTCCCCTTATACTTGTACTACAGTTGCAGGTTTCCCCCGAGATCTTTGCAAGACTCCAAAGTGCTTTATGTTTAATTATATCTCTTAATGATCATCATTATTGTTTATGTTTTCAATTGATTTTCTTTCTTTTTTTGAAATTGATGTTCACTAAATATTCATAACCTCATTTTGTTTTCTTTTCAAAACAGACCACATATTTTGAATTGATGTCGGAAAAATGCTTTTCTTTGTCATTCGTTTGATTTGATGAAACAAATTTTTCGATATTTACATGTTTACCAGCTTTTATGCATTAAGCTTAAGATTTATACATTTTAGCAGTTACGATGTCTTTTGATCTGGCCTTAATTTTTTGTTTAATTTTATTATAGCTTATATTTCTATGTATGCATGTGCTTTTTCCTAGGATTCCTGGAAATTATGTAAAAATCCTTTGAACATCATATTAGGGAGGAAAACCTTATGAAACCAGGGAAAGGGGTGAAAAAAAATAGGGTGCTTTAAAATGCTTTATTTTGATTTTCACTATTTAGTAGAGACGTACCGAGTACTCGGTAACTACTCCGTACTCGGCCAATTTGCCGAGTACTCGGTACTCGGCCAAATTCTGATTAGATACTCGGCCAATACCGAGTAGTTGCAAAAAATTGAATATTGTCCAAGACAGATACTAAAATTTATAAAAAAAGAGCAAGCATTATATTCTGCAATCATTTACAATTAAAATTTATAAGTCAAATTTAAATTTTGAGAATAATGAAGTTTGTAATGCTTCAATGGAATAAATCTTTATTTTAATGTCCCCAAAGTTAATAAAACTTATTTATTAAAAATTACGCAAGAAATGTAAGTATAGAAAGTATGGAATTTTTATATCAAAAATGGATTTTTGCTACAAACAAAAATTAGTTATAAAAAATGTAAAAATACCTTTGCTTAAAAAATAAAACAACCTTAAAAGTACAGTGCAGGAACTCTGCAGACACGTGTTTTGGCATTACAAGGAATTCCTTTTTCAATGCACAAAATGGGGGCTCGTAGATTTAAAGGCATCCAACAAAAGTCGTATTTTTTTGTTGAATGTCTTTACATTCTTTAGCTCACATGTTATGCACTGAAAAAGACGTTCCTTGTAACGGGGGGGGGGGGGGCAGAAACACACGGTCTGGAGTGTTCCTGCACATTTGTTTTATCTGCTTTTAAAAATTATTTATGTTTGGCAGATTAGAACTATAATTGATTGGTATACAGTGAAACCCTTCCTAACGGTCACCCCTCTTATGCGGACAATTTTTAATTCCCCAGTTCCAATGCAAATAACATTATTAAACCCCTGTCCTGCGGACACCTCTATATTGCAGAAAAAAAAATTGTCCTGTTAGTGTCCGCATTAGAGGGATTTTATTGTAATTTGTTTTAATTCCAACTTGATTAATCATACCTTTTATTTATTTATTTTTAATTTAAAAAATTATTTTTTTGTAAAATTTTTGACACAAACAAAATTGTATATATATATAATGCGTAATTAAATTTCAGCAGGAATTTAGTTTTAAAAACTATTATATGGACAAGGAGGTTTATACTACTATTCCAATAAGTTCAAAATTCATCACATGTGTGTCAGTGGTTCTTCTTAAAACATAATTGGTACTTGAAACTCTGCCGAGTACTCGGTACTCGGCCGAGTAATAAAAGGCCGAGTACTCGGTACTCGGCTACTCGGCCAAAGTGCTACTCGGTACGTCTCTACTATTTAGTGAGAATGCTGCTCTGCTTTAAATGTGTGAAAAATAAATCATTCTTAATTTTCCTTATGGTGATTTCTTTTTAGGGCAATATTTTGGATAAGTTACTGAACTAAAGGATCCAAAAGGAATAAAGATTTGGAAAAAGTGATTCAACCAAGTTTTGAAAAATTTGACCATAATTTCTCTTCTGAAAAAGTTTATTTGTAATTATGTTGTTATTTAACTTGTAATTAGTGTAAAATAAACCTTTTTGATGTTTTAACTTCTTTGTTTTCATTGTTGACACTTCTGGATATTGTCTCTTCTTATTTCTTATGTAGACATGCTCACATATTGTTTTGGTAATAATTTTTGAGCTAAAATTCTTTCTCTCGATAAAATTGTTTTCGAGATGCTTACCTTTAATGGATACTTATGGTGTTTAAAAATTAATTTATCCACAAGTTTATGCTAGCTAGTAAAAAATGCAGTCTATTTTTGAAGTCGACTGCACAAGTTTTTAATTTATGTATAATTTAATTAATTTATAACTTTTTAAATATGAAGTATAAATATGTTTTTTAATAATTTATATAACTTTTTTGAATGTTCTATGTTCTTTGAATGAACGAGGTTAGCAAACAAGTAAAGGCAATGGACGAACCATTAAAAAAACACTAGTTGCCAATATTGGTAACATGTGTTTTAGCGATGAAACAAATTATTGTGTATGTAAGCATTTTACATAAAATATTAAGTGTTGTATTTTACTATAATCCATACAGTAAAAAAGCTTTACTGGTTTTTTTTTTTTTTTTTCAGTTAAGTTTCCTTTATTTCACGGGATTTTTTCTATATTTCTTTTTATACTTCTCTCTCTTAAACATGCATTCTCATTTTTAGAGATCATTTAATAGAATATTTATAATTCTGGCAACTGGGGTCCTCAAACTGCATTACTAACAGTGTTAGCCTATTTTACGCATTAATTGAATTGTAAAAATGACTTGCATTTTATTGTGTTCTTAAAACTTTTATTTATAACTTGGTTCTTATATGACAATAAACTAAGTTTTAAAGCACCTAATAATTTGTGAGCAGTGACGATAAAGAATGACATTTTTTTATGAACATCATGTTAATTTACAGGAGGCAGTGACCATAGAAAAGTTTTATGAGCATAACGCCAATTTACGGGCAGTGATCCTAGAAAACGAATTATAGCTTTTACGGAAGTAATATCAATTTACGGGCAATAGGCGTAGAGAATAAATTCTAGCTTTTACGGGAGCAATGTCAATTTACGGGCAATAGGACTAGAAAATAAATTTTAGCTTTTACGGGAATAATATCAATTTACGGTCAATGGGCGTAGAAAACAAATTCTAGCTTTTACGGGCACATAGTCAATGTACGGGCAGTGGCCGTAGAAAAAGGAATATAATTTTCACGGGCACATTGTCAATTTACGGTCACTCCCCTTTTATTTTACGGGGAGGAAATTACGGGCAAACCTATTATTTTTACGGTCATGAAAGATTACGGGCAGAATATTATTTTTACGGGCAGTGACCGGACCATTTTCTGCCGGTCACTGACCGTATTCTAACGGTGAAATTTCTTAGAGTGTACGTCTGATCTGCAATATTGCGGCCCGATTGCAACAGCTTACCTGAACAGTGTGAACCGCCGCTTCGCCATGTTCTTCGAATTGAACACAGTGGAAGGGAAAATTGCAACTATTCCAGCTCTTTCTTATCCAAAATTTTAAAAAAGTATGGTAGCCTTGTGTCAATGATCGATTTGAAGAGTTGCTAAATTTGAAGTGTCTTATATACGAATACTTGGCGAGTATTAAATATCAAGATAAAGATCAAGTTCAAAAGTAGAAAATGCACCTACCTGTCAGAAGGGAAGGGTCAAGAACTCCAAACTGCATAATTGAGGATCACAACACTTTATTACACAGATGACACAGAACAACTACATACACAAAAGAAGAATCGGAACGCATCTGCTCGCTCGTCAGAGCTGCAATCGTATCCTTTTTTTCGCGGTTCAGGCACAGTTACAGTTAGTCTCAACAAACTCCCCCTCCCGAATGACCCGGGGGTTCATTCCTAACTTACAACAACAAATCACAAATTACCATCAGTTATGTAATTCAAAATAACATCCAAGAACAAAATATTAATAAAAGAAATGATAAATTCAAACATCAATAACATTCTTTAGCAAATAATCACTCATCAAGTTCTAAGTTATATAACAATTGAACAGGTTTTAATTACTGAATTTTGAGTTTTTATTTTACAAGAACGTACTTTACCATCCCTGCCAGGAAATACCTCCACAATTTTTCCCAATTTCTAAAAATGCCTGGGAAGTTTTTCATCATGAACTAAAACCACATCCTCAGCTTTAAATTCTTTAATTTTACCTGTTGGTGAAACACAATGAGCATATTTTAACAGTAAAATATATTCTTTAGCCCATTTATACCAAAACACATTTAGTATTCTTTCCCGAAAGTTAAATTTTCTAATCAAAATTTTCCTGTTCGACAAGTTAGAATCAAAATCAAGCCTGGCAGGTGGTAAACTACTCACTCTACGCCCTAAAATCATGTGGGATGGAGTTAAGGGTTCAGGTTCGTTTACACTAGAAAATACATAGGTAAGAGGCCGAGAATTAAGCACTCCTTCTCTTTCAATCAAAAGTGTCTCCAGTTCTTCACGAGATAGTGTTGTCCTACCAACAGTCTTTCTTACAGCAAGTTTGACTAACCGAATAAGTCTTTCGTAGAAGCCGCCCCACCAAGCTGCTCGCTCGACTATAAACTGCCAGTGGATTTTATGTTTAGCGTAGAAAGCTTTAACCATAGGATGGCTAATGACATTCCACAGATTTTTGAGCTCAAGTTCACTTCGCTTGAAGGTTTTTGCATTGTCAGTCACAATTGTAGAACACAATCCACGACGGCTAATGAAACGCCGAAGCGCCAAAAGAAAAGTTTCGGTAGTCAAGCTGTTGACGAGTTCCAAATGCAGAGCTCGAGTCACACCACACGTAAACAAAACTATGCAGTGCTTTTCGTCGCTGTTCTTTATGTAGAGAGGTCCTCCGAAGTCGATCCCTACAGTGGCAAACACATCTGATTGCTCAACGCGAACAGTCGGTAATGGTGCAGTAATTTGAACACCAGATGACGAATTGAATCTTTTACATCACACACTTTTTCAAGATATTTTTCAGTCTGCCTCCCTTTAATGAGCCAGAATTGCTCTCGGATTTCTAAGAGAGTTTCATTAACTCCACCGTGAGACACTTTATTATGCGAATCTCGAACTAATAATTTCACAAAGTGATGCTTGGCCGGTAACAGAACAGGATGCTTTTGTACATATATAAACTTAGAATTTTGTAGTCGTCCCCCAACCCGTAATTGCTCATCTTCATCGAGGAACGGGATGAATTCTAAAATTGATGACGTCTTACATAAGGGTTTATTTTGTTTCAAACAAGCGACTTCTTCAGCAAAAACATCTCTCTGCGCAGCTTTAATCCAATATTTTTCGGCACCATTTAATTCTTCTGCAGTTAATTCGCCGCTTCGCTTGTTTGAACCCTTTCGGATGTTGTAGACAAAACGAAGTACCCAACCGGTAACACGTAGTAGTTTTCTTAAGCTGCAATATTTTGTCAAGTCGATTATTGCGGTTGTATTTGCTTCAATTTCACAAGCAAAAGCAATTACTTGTTCACTACGTCGCCGTCATCACAACTTTTGTCTGGAGAAAAATTGCAGTTCGTAGTTTTTGGCCAATTACTTTCCGCCATGCGAAGCCACTCAGGGCCATGGATCCAAGTTTCATCACTTATGATCTTCTCGACTGAAACTCCACGCGAAACGTAATCTGCGACGTTATCTCTGCTGCTACAGTGATGCCAGTCTCTTGGATCAGTGTTTGATTGGATTTCAATTATTCTATTCGATACGAATTGCTTGTACTTTGAAGCTTTTCCCTTTATCCAATGCAGGGTAATTAAAGAATCGCTCCAAAGGTAAACTTTCGAAACTGGGGAATTGAAACTATTTTTTAAATAATTCAAAATTCTTGAGCCTAAAACTGCACCCAAAAGTTCCAGTCGAGGTAGGGTTAACTTCTTGAGGGGAGCAGCTCGACTTTTAGCAGTTATGAAGCTTGTGGATAAGTTTCCATCCTTACTCAAATAACGAAAATACGCAACTGCCCCAAATGCTTTGGGGCTTGCATCACAAAAGATATGGATCTGCAAGTCTTTCGCTTCATCCACGGGATACGAAAAGTACTTTCTGTCGATGGTGAAATCTTTTAAAAGATAAACTTGAGCACACCAAGCTTTCCATTTTTTCGTTAACTCACTAGGTAATTCCTCATCCCATCCTAAGCCACTTTCCCAAATTTCTTGCAACAAACATTTTATAATTAAAACAAACGGGGATACAAAACCTACGGGGTCAAAGATTTTCGCGGCCGTTTGCAGAACACATCGCTTTGAATTCTTTAAATTTTTTATTATGTCAAGTAATGGTTGCACATCTAATTTGAATGTATCACTTTCTAAATTCCAGATTAGGCCTAGAACTTTTAAAGGACGCTCCCCTAATTTATCGGTTTCCTCTATCTCAATACCATTGTCGTTCCATAATTTTCTTAAGTCCGCCGAATTAGTTTTAAACTTATGTAATTTCATATTTGCGTCTTTAAGAATCTCTACCGCGCCTTTAGATAGATCGAATGCCTTACCAACGGACTCTGATGAACCTGCGAACAGGTCATCTACATAAAGGGAAGAATTTAGCAATTCGTAAGCTTCCTTCTCTACCTCTTTGTACTTTCGTATATGGTACTTAATCGTAGCAGCCAATATAAATGAACTGCTCATAACGCCGAAGGACACACGAGCCATACGTAATATTCTGTAAGACTTAAGAGTCCCCTTCTTTCGGAAACCAAAAAAATCTTAAATAATCTCTATCTTCCTCAGCTATACCGATGGTTAAAAATGCACCCTGAATATCACTACAAAAAGCATGTTCGTATTAGCGAAACCTCAAAATCACATCAAGAATCCGAGGATTCAAAGCAGGCCCAGAGTACAGACAGTCATTCAAAGATTTTTGATTTGCACCCTTTGACGATGCGTCAAAAACCATACGCACTTTCGTGGTTTCTTTATCGGTTTGCACTACCGCAGAATGGGGCATGTAATAAGAATTCATTTCAAAATCTGAAGGACATTCTTCGACAATATTCCCTTTTAGCTGGTCCTCAACAATATTGATATACTCATTATACAGCCAATCATTTTCTTTCATTTTAACCTTTAAAGTATCAAATCTTCGTTTCGCTATCTCCCAATTATTATGCAATTCACTTGGCTTTTCTCCCCAAAATAATTTTGTTTCATACATCCCGTTTTTAAACTTTAAGTTTTTCTCAAAATCCGAAATGAAATCTTTATCGCAATCCGACAAACCCTTTTCGATATCATGAATTCCCATGGATTCTAAATTCCAAAATTGGGTCAAATTTTTATTCAAATCGGACCAACATTCAACTTTAAAAATTGAGGTGGTTTGTTTATAACTTGCTTCTACCGGAGATATTCTACCTTGAATTACTGTACCAAAAATGGTATCAATTGCAAACAAAGTTTTTGTTATCTTCTCCTTTTTTCCTAAATGAATTTGCCAAAAATATTGCGCGCCTATCAAAAGGGAAATTTCACTTTCATTTGATTCATTTATGCTAGACATTTCAATGCCTTTAGCAATAAGCGCCTGTTTTAATTTATTGGTCGAAGTTCTAAATAGCGTACCAGAAATGATATCGCTGAGCAAAGCTTCTATGCATATTTTCTTTTAAGGGTCACGAGCATTGCTAATAGTTAATTGCACAACATCATATTTCTTACACATCGGTTCTCTCGAACCAAATGTATACACCAATAAATCTTCCTGTCTTATTACTGGCAATTTTAATTCAATTGCTAAATCCCTTTTCAAAAAACACTTTTGTGAAGCGTTGTCAAGCAATAAATTTATTTCCCTCTTATATGATTCATGCTCTAAAAGGACATTGCAAGTTTCCAATAATACTTCATCACAGCTAGAAGTGTTTACATTCGAGCAGGAAATGATCTTATTAGAAGGAATTTCAGATTCGCTTGTTTTGACTGCCGCCGAGCCAGAGGCGCCAGTGCCCGGGGAGGGCCAAACTACTTTATTCCCTTCACAAATTAATTCCGAATGGCGTTTTTTACACCTACTACAAACCTTTTTTGCTTTACAAGTTCGAAATATATGACCACGAGATAAGCAAAGATAACAAAGGCCATTTTTTCTTAATGATAATTTCCTATTTTCGATAGATAACGGACTGAGCTACCCTTAGTTTTGAGGGCTGGTACACCTGTTGGTACTGCACCAGTAAGGAATAAATGGTGTTACAGAATAAATAGTTTTATTATGAGGCTGTGCGAGTTGAACTTTGATGTATTAGTTTTATGGGTTATTTTTACGAGTTTGAAAATTTCAAAAAAATATGCACTTTTTAAGTATGGAAATAACTTTGTTTACCTACGCTAACTGAGCAGAATTAGTTTTAATTCGTTTCACAATTCATCTCGACTATATACCTGTGTCTGATTTAGGCAAATTCATTTGCATCCAACTAATTAAGTTGAACTTATTTATTCATAAGTTTGAGAAATTGCAAATATGTTCCACACTTGGGACACTGTTCCAAGTTAAGGCATTAAACCATAAAGAGTATAGATAGAATATTGAGGAAAAAACTATAATTGTATTAATAAATATGTCTGGATACAAAATATTATATATTCAGTGATATTTTGACGACAATAAATGTGCCATACCATAACAGGACAGAACAGTTGTGATTGTTTAAAAAAAATTGAACTATTCATGAACAAAAGACGTTTCGTCAAAAAAAAAAAAAAAATACATTTGTTACTTCTACTAATGAAAATGAGTCGAAGTATACATCAGGCAAATTTATTTGAAGTGAATTTAGCGTTACTATAAAGGAATGAAAAGGAATGTGAAATTATGTGAAATAAGGAACATTAAAAGCTAAAAATAAGCTGTGCTAATAATTATTCGGGTTCATCCATTGCTTCTATGTTTCCAAGAGGGGAAAGCAGAAATATTAGATTCAAAAGAATTAAGAAGGGAGGGGAGACCTTCGATGTTTTCAGAGGCAAGTGTACATTCTGAAATCATTGAAAATCACAAGATCATATTATTTTTATCAAATTATTTTTTTTCTTTATTGAGTTGTAAAATAAACTTCTTTAAAATGATAGTTGGTGTCCCAAACTATTATCTTTTGCTGAATACACGAAGGAAAGATCAAAATAAGTGTCCCAAGTTAGTGAAGGAGGTCCGTAACTTGGGACAATGCATTTGCTTTATTTTTAAAGGGACAAATCTACACAATTATACCTTGTCTTGAAGGGAAGTAGTAAGGCACATCCTGACAATAGAAATACTTCGTTCGAATGGAAAACGTATGATTAATATGCTACTAGAGATAAAAGTTCAAAACTGTCCCAAGTATGAGCACTCGACTAGACGAAAAATTAGCGGAAATTTCTAGCGTTTATGACCATGAAATCATGATTTTTAACTATTTATGGACTTCTAAAACCTGGCTATAGTCGTATTCGACTTGGGGCTCCAAATAGTAGGAAGTTCATTTTCGGGTTTAACGCCAATATACGTCCAAAAACTCGCTAACACCCAAAACTCGAACTGCAGCGAGGTACAGACAAACATTTATTTATATTGGCCTTTTAAATTGAATTTTTCAGTGAATCCAAGTGAGAATCCAAACAGATCGTATTCATAGATATGAATCCAAATCATTCTGATTCACAGGTCTGAATCCGAATAGATTTGGACTCATAGGTGAGCCATTCCATTTCAGATCAGGCTGTGTCTGTCACATGACCATCACCGATGATTTTTTTGAAAAAATTACAGTAGTTATAACTAAGGGACATATGAAATATCCCGAGAAGATTTTGCAAGAAAAAATTTTTTTCTTCAGTTACAGCCTATTAAAATTCTGAACAATATCCACCATTTTGGAAAAACCGGCAAAACACTCCATTTGAAATGGACACTGTATTTCAAAAGTATTTAACCTACTTGAATTATTCTTTTTTCTAAAAATAAAAAATGACCCATATATCCTCTAGACATCGTTTTTGAAAGTTTAGTTAGGAATTTTGATAGGGAAAAAAATTCATTTTTGCGGCGAAAAAAAATGCATTTTTACCGATTTCATGATTTTTTTTCTCCATGAAAAAAAAGTTTTTTTACTAAACAGAGATGGCAGTCTAAAGCCCTTATATGATAGTTTCTTAACATATTTTATTATAATCCTTGGATGCATACAGCCTCTGAAATAAAATTTAAAATTTTGAAAATATTCAAAAATTAGCGATTTTTGAAGTGATTGTACTCAAAAAGCCCATTTTTTAAAAATCTAAAAATTGGCTCATATGAACCCCATATAATGCTTAACAAGTGGATCGACACCGCATGCCGTATTTTTTTTTCCCGTAGAATGTTTTATGATCTTTTGAAAGTGACCTTATCGCCCATCGCATTCATGTAAAATAAAAATTTATAATTTCAGTCACTGAAAATCTGATTACATTCATGCCTAATAGCTACAATAATGATGCACTTTATCAGCAACAAATAAAATTTTACTGACTTAATATAGCAGTATCAAACCGCTTCTGATGACCAGGTCAATTCGTCTTTTTGTATAATAATATATTCGTATAAATATATTTTTCTGCTGATGAGCGCCCAATTGTTATGGGAGCTGCGCTCCCATACTTCCTTATTTGTTTCAATCAAACTTTTGTATTTTTAACCGAATTCAAGTCACTTAAGCATTAAAATAAGTTCTGAAGACTATAGGTATCCTGAACTTCTTTTGTTAGAAATTGGATCCCTGGCTATAATAGCTACCTTTGGTGATCTGTTTGGTTACCACAACTTACAACCATGTTCAACTGATTATTTCTCTCATAAAACATGTGGGCTTTTTAAATTCTTAAACTACAAGTGAGTTTTACGGTTTGAGTTTAGTAGTATACATATTCTTACGTATAAAAGTAATCATACGAGGTAGGATCCGAAAATTATGTGACAACATTCGCCAATGACAACCAAAGCACGAAATTAAAATTAATCGTTTTAAATGCATTGTATTGTTCTTCCCTTTGATGGTTTCCTCTGTCGTGTCATTGAGTTGAAGAGAAAGAGAATTGCAAGAGAAAAAATATGATTCGTTGCTGCATATGAAAGTAACGGTGAATGCATAGCTTTAGAGACAAAATAAACTAATACTTATAAAAAAGAGAAAGATTTTAACTGTTACTGATAAAGTACATCATTATCGTAGCTATTAGTCATTAATATAATCACCAAAGGCTCTTCTATCTAAAGACTACACACAGTCTTACAAAAAGACGAATTGACTGGGTCATCAAAAGCGGTTTGTTACTGATAAATTATTAAAAGTCAGTAAGATTTTAGTTGTTCCTGATAAAGTGCACCGTTATTGTAGCTATTAGGCATTAATATAATCAGAATTTCAGTTACTGAAATTAGACATTTTTATTTTACATGCATGCAATGGGGGATCATGTCACTTTCAAAAAATCATAAAACATTCTACGGGAAAAAAATACGGGATGCGGTGTCGATCCACTTGTTAAGCATTATATGGGGTTCAAATGAGCCAATTTAAATTTAAAAAAAATGGGTTTTTTGAGTAAAATCACTTCAAAAATCGCTAATTTTTAAAAATTTCCAAAATTTCACATTTTATTTCCGAGACTATGCATCCAAGGATTATAATAAAATATGTTATGAAACTATCATATAAGACCTTTAGACTGCCATCTCCGCTTAGTAAAAAAAAAATTTTTTTCATGGAGAAAAAAATCATACAATCGGTAAAAATGCAGTTTTTTCGCCGCAAAAATGATTTTTTTTTCTTAATCAAAAAACCTAACTAAACTTTCAAAACGATGTCTAGAGGATATATGGGTCCTTATTTATTTTTAGAAAAAATAATTATTCAAATAGGTTAAATACTTTTGAAAAAGTGTCCATTTCAAATGGAGTGCTTTTGCCGTTTTTTTTCCAAAATGGCGGACTTTGTGCAGAATTTTAATAGGCTGTAACTGATGAAAAAAAATTTTCTTGCAAAATCCCTTTGGGATATTTCATATGTCCCTTAGTCGTAACGACTGTATTTTTTTCAAAACAATCGGTGATGGTCATATGACACTTTTCATACCTGCCTGCCTGATTTGAAATGGAATGACTCTGGTATGAATCCGACTTTCGTATTCTTTACACTTGCAAATATGAATATTCAAATTCACACTTGTGAATACGAATGTATTCGTATTGTCACGTTAAGGTGCTGTGAATCAAATTGGGATTAACGAATACAAATCTGCCCATCTCTGCCCTACGATCTATTCTGCATCCCTGACATTGTCTATAAATAATTTCATGACGATCGGTTGAGCAGTTAAAGCGTGAAAGAATTACAGTCACTTTCGCCTTTATAATATAAAAAGGTCCCATTCCACCGTCACGTGCTGGAGAAAAATACTCTTAAATTTCATTAACATTTTGTCATGCCTCTTAATATTTTAATTAAACAGGGGTAAGCATTTTTTTTAAATCGTTACATTTGATGCAAAGAGATGCTTCTGACACAATTATATTTTTATTAAACAATTTTGTTATTTAAAATACAATTTATTTACATGCGTCACGTACGGGACATCCAATATCAACCTCTGGTAACTTGCTTATGAATAAGCTAATATTTTTGCTCTTAATACAGCAATGACGAAACAAATTACAAATTTTGAAAGCTATGGTTCCAACGTAAAGGAGACATCGTATTAGTTTAGAAATAATTTAAATCATTGAAAAAAATATGTATATGCCCATTCCATTGAAAATGATCATTTTGTCCCGCACGTGACGGTTCCTCTATTTTATAAAAACATACTTGCCAATATCTACTGGGAAAAACATCCAGTATATCATTAAAAAATACAGTAATGTTTACTACGGATTTTTCGTTCTTAGTTAGGAAATAAAAAGAATTTTTTATTTTCCTTCTTAGTACAACCAAATGCTCCTTACATCTTAAACACAATCAAGAGAAAAGATCAAAATCCAGGAATCTCCCGGAAAAACCAGTAGAGTTGGCAGGTATGGAGAAAGGAAATAATTTTTGAAGAATATTCATGGTTAACTCACAAATGCGTTTGTGATTTCTTAATCAACAAAATTTTGTTAATCATCCTTTTAAATTATTTTTTATGAAATATATGAAGCGTCACGTGCGGAACAAAATAACCATTTTCCGTGGAATGACACTAAGGATGACATAATACATTTTGACTACTTATTTGTTGAAAAAAAAATTTCTATAGGTTTTCGAAAAAAAAGCCACTTTTTTAATAAACGAGCTGTTGTGTGCATTACATGACTTCCTTTTACTCCAATTTAGTGTCATTTTCCCATTATTGGCAATTTTAATGTGATTCAATAGTTTACTCTCTAAATATCACCAACAGTAGCCAAATGAAAACCAGATTTAAAAAAAATCCGAGAAATTTGTCGCCAAGTTGGCGACAAAACTTGGCAACAAAAAGACTGGCGAGATCCTGGCCCCGGAGGAGGGGCAGGAGTGTGGGGCCGGATTTTGATCTTCTGCCCCACATGCCTGGAAAAGGACATCCATTCTGCTAACAGTTGCATATCATAAAATAGAGAGTTAGAAGTAAACACACTTTGGCGGGAAAGTTTTCACATCGCTTGTTATGAGTAAACGACACTTAGAATTCAGAAGGGCATTTTCCTCTCTCTCTGCGACACCCGCATTGGGTCAACAGGGGTTAGCTTCTTTCGGAGATTTCAAACATTTTCCCGTCCCCGAGTCACAGCTGCAGGATATAACTTCTGAAGTTCTGACATTTTCGAGTCCATGAAATAGAAGACTTGGGAATAACAAAATTCCCTTCTGACACTTTGCGACACTCCGTACTCCATAAAACATAGGATTTTCCTGGAAGCTGAATCTCCAGATGTTTGAACTATGATCCTCAGAGAATGTGTCCCGATCAGGGAACAGCATCCCGCAGTATAAAACGGGGAGTTAGGATTTTTCAAAAAGAGAAGATAGAGTTTTGAGGGTAGAAGAGCTTTCTGGAGCTCTGTGTTTCTCCGAGACGTTTTGTCCGGAGTCATGATAGAAACGCGCTCCCGCGAGTGCCTTTGGATTACTTCATTGATATGGGACTGAAATCTTGGTACGTACCATACTAGCTCCCACTTCCCACTACTTAATTTAAACCAGTAGATTAAAGTGTAATTTCTTTGGAGAGCAGAATTATGATGTGTTAATTATTGAAATTCTTATTGTTTTGAGTATTAATGTTTAACTCTTGACTAAATATCTAAGGTTAGATTAGAATTGTATATGTACTATTTTATTTAATAAATATTCAATGTGCTATAATGAATCCAACTATTATTTCTTCTATATTCTACGGTCCAATAGTCCACCAAATCACAACACAACGCATTGTACCCAACTCCACTATGGTGTTTCGGCCCAACAGTATGACAAAATACAATCCAGGAAAAAATTTTCCCACCGCGCTTTTTCACAAGTTTACGCGCATGCTACACAAAATCTAACGAGCTGAAACTCACAAAAATACCTGAATATACTAACGGTCAAACATACTTTAAGTGGCTAAATTTTCAGGCTTTCAGTGTGATAAAATTTTCTGTAAACTTGGTGTTAACTTGGCAATTTGGCACAAAAAGCTAATCTACCATCTTGGATCACATTTTTCGGAGATCCTAGATCCTCATGATTAGGATCTAGGATACTGAAAATTTGCATAGGTTAGTGTCAAAGGCCTATACCTCTATAAAATTTAATCCAAATCGGAGATTGTCGAGTGGGGACCCCTGGGTCACTTGCCATGGAATGACTCTAATTGAATCTATTTATTATTTTTAGTTAATATCGAAAATACCGGTATTTTACTTCAGCAAATACCGGTACTTTGGATTTGCAAAAACGCTCGAATTACCGGTATTCGGAATACCGGTATTGCAATCCCTAATTCTATTTAAATTTTCATTTTCTTTTCTCGAGCTGATGTGTGCATCACATGACTGCCTTTTACTCCTTTATGTCATTTCCCCATTATTGGCAATTTTAATGGGATTCACTAGTTTACTCTCTAAATATCACCAACAGTGGCCAAATTGAAACCAAATATAAAAAAAGAAACAAGCCAAATTTGTCGCCTGTTCTTTTCAAGGTGGCGACAAAACGTCGCGACCAGAAGACTGGCGATATAACGCCAAGTGGCCGCCAAATTATGACACCACCTGAGTTTACATCGAAATCAAAAATGATTTCCCTCCAAAAAGGGGCAAAAGACACCTTTAGGAACATCCGAATGCAACCAAAAGCGAAGGTGCACAACTAGACCCCACTAGGAGTCCACGTACCAAATTTAAACTTTCTACGACACTGTTTTTTGAGTTATGCGAGATACATATGCATACATACGTACATACAGACGTCACGAGAAAACTCGTTGTAATTAACTCGGGGATCGTCAAAATGGATATTTCGGGTATCTGTACGTTCCTAGGCATATATCCAAGTGTGGTCTAGTCGAAAGAAAAACCAACATTTATTCGGGGGTGAGCAAAATAGAAATGAAGGCCGATTTTTGAGTGAAATTTTTTTTCGCGAATACAGTATTTCCTTTTTTGTAAAAGGAAGTAAAAACTACCATTTCCTTAACACCTAAAGTGCCCTTATTTTTTCATAATTTTCAAAAGTGTATCTCTTCCTTAGATACTAGATATAGATACCAGTTAGATACCATAATATTTTAACTATACCATAAAATATAGTATACAATGAAATACAGTACAAAATATTAGGAAAAAGCTTTTAGCTAGTACCTTTTTCCGACTGTTTGGATTTTTTCTCCAAAACAATATTTTTCCTCTTCAGTTTCTTTATGTCTTTTTTCATCTCTTGGTTTTCACCCTCAAGGGTTTTTAACCGGCCATCCTTCTCCTCTTTGTCTTTCTCAAGAGCGACGATTCTCGCTCCTGATTTAAAAAAAAAAATAAAGTTCAGGAAAGGTTTTTTTTATTTTTAATATACTACTTAAAGTAAAATAACCGCTGATCTATATATATAAAAATGGAGTTTAGTAAATTTGTTTCCTAAGATCTCAGAAACTACCCGGCAGATTTGGCTGAAACTTTCACGGTTTGTTCTTTTTGGTACTGGGGAGGTTTGTAGACCAGTTCGAAAAAAATCCGATTGTTAGTTCCTTTTTTATTCTAATATGTCCAAATTTTCGCATAAATATCCCAATATGACGGTGAAAAAATACATGCACATATTAAAATTATGTGTCCATCGAAAGCGCTTATTTTTCTGCTGAAGATGGCATCTGTTAGAAAGTTCTAAGTTGTATGAAAAACGAGATATGAGCTTTTTTTGTTCCATGTTCGAAGGCTCTCCTCAACCCAATTCATTATTTAGTGTATCATCTCAACTCTCAGTTGATAGCTAGAATTGTTGTACTGTTCAATATTTTTGCGATTCGTGTGATTGTTCGAGGCTTTTCTCAAGTCAAATCTTAAAGTAACGTTTTTCACAAGATTGGCTAAAAATAAATGGATTTGGCTGATCATTTTACTTTCAAACGGAACTTATGTAATTAATGGTTTATTATTATTGTTTATGCTGATTTGACACTTGCTCACTATATCCAACCAACCAGCAGAAATATCGCCAGAATTTTTTCAGAAAGATTTCAGTTGCTGATGCATTTGGCAGTTTTTTCCACTGTCGCTGTTTTTGAGCCCAAAGACTACGTAATAATGTTTCTCAGCTTTCACCATATAAACAAAATATCGCCAATCAAAGATACTTAAAAAAAAAAAAAAAAATACTGTGTAAAATAATTCAACAAGTAAATTAGGCAAATCCATAAACCGCACAAAAACTTCCATTAATTTTTCTTTTTGCACGATTCCAAACAATCGCCAAATTTTACTACTTATTTTGGAAACATTTCGGATGAAACCGTTTAGCGCCATTTTATTTTGACCAAAAGTATCTCAGCATCTGGCAACAATATTTCTATAATAAAAATTAGTAAGGAGGGGGAGTATTATCGAAAGTGTCCCAAAATGATTCTCGCGAATTTGGTAAGATTTTAAACCGCACCAAGTGTTCACAAAAATTGAAATTTCCCAAAATAACTAAAGCAAGTGTAAGGGGAACACGGGCGGCTACATTTTTTAAAACAGTTCGTACATCAAGAGACATACAGAGAAGGTTTTTGATTAAAAAAAAAGTACTAACAGATAAATCTTTTTAAACATGTAAAGTTTAATTTCATATTTCGGAAATTCTTCAAATTTGTATATGCTTAAATGTCGTGTTTCGTTTCTAATTGAGTACTATTTTGTTCTTTATACTTATTGCTTTTTAGCCTACTTTCCCAGTAAAAGTCAGAAAAAGAAGAAAAAAGCATGAAAGAAGGCTGAATGCACCTTAAAAATATCGCGAAAAACAAAAAAATGTCAAAAATAATTAAAATAATTAAATAAATATCGAAAAATTAAAAATTGGAAAGTAGGGTATTGAGATGGGGAAAAATGTCTGTCGGTCTGTCTGTCGGTCCGTCGGTCTGTCTGTCTGTCCCCCCCCCCCCTAATAACTTTTTAATGAATAGTCCAATTCGAAAAAACTTTTTTTTGTTCGAAAGATCTCGGCGAGGACAGCTCATTCCCATATTTTACTTTTTGATTTGAACTATTTTTTGTTCAATTTTGAACAGTTCAAAAAAACTTAACATTAGCGTCTACGGGGAAATTCAAGGCAATTCCGAACTGTGAGGCGAATTTGCTTCAAACAAACTTTGTAGGAAAAAGCTTTTGATGAAAAACTTATATGTAAAATATCTTTTTGATTTGAACAATTTTCCGTTCAATTTTGAACAGTTCAAATCCCTTAACAATAGCGCCTACGGGGAAACTGAAAGTCAATGTAGATTCTGTACTTGAAGGCGGATTTACTTCAAACAAATTTTGTTGGAAATAACTCTTGACGCCAAACTCCAGAGTTCGACTCCGAGAATTTAGGGGCACTTGACTCCGACTCCGACTCCTGTGCCCGACAGTTAATCGGAGTCCGACTCCCCGACTTCGAGTCTGACTTCGTAGCTTTGGCAAAAATTTATACACGGAGGACAAATGACTGACTCCGATTCTTAAATATTCGACTCCGACTCCTTTATCTCAAAATGAGATTGACTTCGACTCCAACTCCGCAGCTATGGTTTTAACTGTGAAATAATTATTGTTGATATGACTTGCTTTTATTTTTACGCTAAAGTTTCAATTTAGGTACTCAGTTTTTGGCGAATAAACTCGAAGTCATTTATGTTTCTACATAAAGATATGCGCAGACGATTTTTTTTTTTTGACAATGAAAATTAATTCTTTAAGTTGACATTTTATTGTTTTTGTTTTGTTTTGGTAAGTGCATTAATTCATTAAAAAAAAATGTTTTTGGCAACAGGGGGAAAAGACGATTTTTTTTAATATGATGTATTTATTTTAATGAGCTTATTAATTTTAATTATTATTTTTTCGTTTTGAAAGCTGTTAAAGATTTTTTTTAATGGAAAAAAGTGTATTAGCTGCTTTGTTTAAAAGTGGCTGCTATTTTATTTGTTTGTTTTTTTTTTTACGCATCTAATTTTTTTAGATGAGTGAGGAATATTTTATTCCTAGAAATCAGCTTAAAGTATTTTAAAAATATGTTTGAAAAAATTTGCGACTTTAGCTATTTTTGAGAATATTGTTCAGGTACTAGAAAGTAGTATGGGTATACGGTAAAGTAGGCTCGTCTAGTTCTAGACAGAACTTCTTGTTAGTTTAATGAGTAAGGAAGAAGCTCGATTTTTAATCACGTCAAAAAGGTTTGTTATAAATTCTTTCGCTTAAAACAGAAAACAAGGGCAAGTAACGATTGTTTCTCATAATTATTACTGACCCAGGCAACGCCGGGTATTTTTGCTAGTGTAATATATTATAAATAATTGAAAGTATGATCAATAAAGCATTTTTCCCTTTCTTTTTATTTTCTGCTTTATCTGTGAAGTGTGCATCCCAACATCGACATTTTAGAAAATATTCTAGAATGTCAGTATTTTCTGAACAGCTAACACTGCCAATTATAAAAAACACACCTTGTTAACATCTTAAGTTAATTTCTAAGCCCAAAATATGCCTCTCCCATGATATACATACCTAAAAAATGAATAAACGAACAAGTACTGTACTGGCATTTTTAAACAACGCAGCAAATATATATTTTTCCCATTAAAAACATTGACTCCCTTTCAAACAAGTAAAAAATAAAGATAAAATTCAGCTTCGCAAAATATTAAGAGTCATTCTTTTTAAAGTTGGACAAAGTGAATGGGGGCCTGATAGTTGACACCTTCAATTTTCTGAAACATTCCGGATATTTTACTATAAGAATGACAAGAAAATTCAAAGAAAAAGTGATGTGATAAGAAAAAGTGAATTTTCTTTCCGCTCTAATTTACTTGTTGGCCCTCGAGTGGAGGTCAAAGTTTAGGGTCGTGAGAAAAAAAAGAGCTAAATGTTTGCTTTAAAAGCAATGAGTAACCCAGCAAATCCTTTTAAATAAGGACACTACTTGATACTAGGTACATTCTAGTATAAATATTTTGTTGGCTCACTCATGTCTTTGAGGGTACAGGTCAATTGAAAATGCAATTTTTTAAACTTTTTTGCCTTGTTTTGACCCGGATACCTGCTAAAGCCTTGAGTAACCCTCGGAAATGAGTATATGATTAACTACTCTACACAATATAGTACTTAGAAAAACATAAAATAGCTTTCGTTTCCCTTGGCTTTAGTAGTTAAATGGTCTCAAAGTCAGATTTTTTTTTTTAATGGCCAAGTTTAGGTCAATAATTTTGATCGCGACGGGTCAACAACTTTGGGACACAGCTGTAGTTATAGTCCGAGTTGTGTGGTTTAAGGTCCAGGTTAGAAACCCATGGCAGCTAATCAACTTTAATTACGCGGTCTCAAAGTTGATAATTTGAAACAACAAGAATCAAAGTTTTAGGTCAATTACTCCATAACGATTGAGTCACGTGTTGTAGTTTTAGACTCATGTCAAAAAACCATGAGATCTAATATTACTTAAATGGTCTCAAAAATGATGATTTCAGTATAAAACAGTGTTTTTCACGAGTTTATATTCGTGCTACTCAAAATCTTACGAACTCAACCTCACATAAATACTAGAACGAATCAACTGCCAAATGTACTTGAAACTCCCAAAATTTTATGCTTCCAGTGTAATAAAATTTTCTGTAACCTTGACCACAACATGGCAATTTTTTTCACATAGCTTATCCGCCATTTTGGAGCACTATATTTTGGAGATCCTAGATCCTCAGGATTCGGAAGCATAAAATAAGCATCAGGCTTGTTTCAAAGAGATCTCTACGCCTCTATAAAATTTCTTCCTATTCGAGCATGATCGAGCTTGGCCAGTTTGAAAAATCAGGTCAATTGACTTGAAATCACCCAGATATAAATATTATGCACATTTCACCCACATCTTTTGTTATTGTCTTACAAGCCTGCGTTTTTTTTTTCTTTGACTTCGTATTTTTTCCTTTTGAGCTAAATTTAAAAAATTTGTTTATTTATAAAAGTTTATTACCAAGTAGTGTATATGCAAATTCTACTGTAATTATAAACTCAATCTCTTATCCAATTGTAATCCTCTTCCTTAAATATAGCATTGATTTATGATCATTATAAAGTCAAAAATACCGAAAGATGCATGTGAATTGTCACAATGTTACATCAGAGTGACTCCACCTCAACTGACCTAAATTTTTAAATCCGTCCCTGTTCGATTATTCCCGAATGGGATGAAATTTTATAGAATTGCAGAGATACCTTTGACACTAACTTATGCAAATTTTCAGCCTCCGAGATCAGAATCCTGAGAATCTCCAAAATGGCGGATCATCTTTGTGAGAAGAACTGCCATGTTGTGATCAAGGTTTCAGAAAATTTTATTACACTGGAAGCACAAAATTTTGCGAGTTTCAATTTCATATGGCAGTTTATTCGTTTTGGAATTTATGCGAGTTTGAGCACGTAAGATTTTGACACCCCCCCCCCCCCCTCGGCCCTGAAAAACCCGGACTGTTCCAACGGAATTTGACTGATTTGGGCCAAAGGAGCGGGGAATCGGAGACTTCAAAATTCTTAGTTTTTCCTTGTGACTCCGCAGCTTTGTTAAAACATTTTAGCTTTGAATTCGTTTTATTTTGATTCAGTCATATTTCTCTTTCTTGCGTCATAAGTCAACGACAATTTCGCACCGCGGCAAGGAAAGTGACACAGCTCAAAAAAAAGAAAAAAAAAAAAGGCGTTGGAGAAAATCTAGATTTTAAGCAACATTAATTGTAAGGGATTTAGTCTGAAATATTACAGTGCGAGCAGAAAACTGATGGGATGTTTACTTGCGAGTTTTTGTTGTCTAAATTACTAATGCACGCTTTAAAGCTCTAAGATTCTTTTAAATTATGAATTTTTTATAATATGTCACTCTTGGCTATATTCTTTTTACGCCACTACTCACCAGTTATTTAAGATAACTTAGTGGGAGTTTTGAGGCAAGAGCGTTAAATTTACACTTCAAATCAATGGCTAACACGTTCCCCCAAATTGCGTATTGTCACTTTTCTTGATGGGGTTCTGTGGGCAGGAAAAGGGCTGCAGTAACTGCAAATATTTTCATTTATCTTTCTTTTATCATCTATTGTACGTCAGCTTTATTTGTAAAAACTGCTTATTTGGACTCTGCTGAAAATTAAAGAGTGAAAAGAAACATTTAACATTTCTTTATTAATAGTATTGAAATTAAAACTCATCACTACAGATACTGCCATTTATCCGACTATGGCTGTATGGTTCTTCAATTTTTACCAATATATATTTTTTTTCTATTTCGTGAAATCAAAAATTGAGAATGTATTCATAATCTGCACAACTGTTTCAAATTTTTAGTGCCGAACATTAGTTTTTAGTGTTGTCTTTCATGTTAAAAAATTTTTGAACTATTCAAAAAAATACCGAAAGTATAAACTTTTCGATACTGTTTCTCCATCAAGAGCTTTTTCCAACAAAGTGTGTTTGAAGCGAATCTACATTAACGTTTGAGATTTATTCGACGTAAGTATCTCCGTCGGCATGCATTCATATTCACGTGACAGACTGCATCCAATCATTATCCTTTCATAATTTATTAAAAAGTATGAAGCGAGAAAAATTGCTGATTTCTGAAATGCACGAATAACAGTTTTTTCTCACCTACCAGATACAAATTGTATCTGGTAGGAAAACATAGGCTCTTTTTGTATTAGATGCATGTTTTTCAGTGCATCCTATAGATGTATAATATTTACTGCAAGTTTTAAATGGCAAAGAGGAAGGCGAGGCACAATAGCCGCCAGTTTTCCAACAATCGAAATATCCTCTTTCATTCATTTATCTTCAGATAAACACACAATAAGACTATGTTACGCAACATATAGAAAACAAAATTGGAATAACTTATTACTGTTTGATGAATAAAAAAATCAAACTTTGTGCTACAATATGACGAAAGAGAAAAACCAATGTAAATGAAGCACTTTTTGAAGAAAAAATTTTCTTCAAAATTTGTGCTTTATTAACGTCGGTTTTTCACTTTAATCATTACTGTTTGGTATTGTGAGTACATGTAAAAATATGTTCCCAGATGTACACTAAACCAATGCATAAGAATAAAACATAAAATGTTAGAAGCAGGGAAATTCATATACGTTTTCTCAAATATTCAGTAATGAATATGGCGGAATTTTAACAGATGGGCGAACCCTAGTTGTATTCAATGCATGTTTCGCAGACACCAGTAATAGAATACTTGGCTCCGAATTAGTGATATAGTCACTAATCGTGTTTTTCGATTTGTAACGTTGGGCAAAACAGCTTTGCGAGCCGGGTGCGCCCCGCAGGTTGGTCACCACTATTCTAAAATATATTTGCATTAAATTAGTGGAACTGGGGAGTTTTGGATGGATAACAGGACAAATTCTCACAGTACCCTAAAAGTAAAATATGTTTCAGCTTTAAAAAGAGGCGTTGATTATAACTTAAAAAAAAGTAAAACGTAAAAAAAAGACAGCAAAATCGAAAATTGGCTGCAACATCTCCACAAGATAAAATGCTATAGAGTCTAGTCTACACGGTAATGCCAGACCGGGTAACTAAAAAAAATTTTCGTTTTTAGTCGTCATTTCGAGCACTCACATTGATGACGATCGTTGGCTCCTTCATGTTCTTTTTTCTTAGTTTTTTGTTGTACTAAAGGTAATAAACATATTTTCTCCTCTTATACGTGTCCTGTCTTTCTCGTGCTCTGTGTCGTCACTATCACGCCAGGAAAGCGTTTCCGACCATGCACTGCTGTGTGATTTCCCATCGTATAGATGTACTCTATCTGCCTTGAAAGTCTAAACGCTGTGTACTGATGCACCCTGTATAACATCACGATGTATAACTAATAGGAGTGGAGCAGCAATAAATTCAAATTAAATCGATAGTAATCATGATGCGTTTTTCGAATTGTTCAGTCTGTAAATCGCTGGGCCAGCAACAATAGAGTCTTGGGTTCGAACCCAGCTGCGAGAGGAAGGATTTGCTGCATTTTTTACCGGACTAATTTAAAAAATTATCAATTTATAAATCGATGGAATTCAATTACTTTGTTTTTTTCGATTATTTTTATTTATCGGAAAACATGGATGTGGATAAGTGTGCGTAATTTTTTACTATACATACATCTAAGCGTGATGTACTTAACATAGTTTTTTTAAAAATATTGTTATCTTATTAACGCCGGTGAAACCGCAGGACACAGCTAAAAGGAAATAATGAAATTAAGAATTGTTTCTCAATAATATTACTGACCCAGGCAACGCAGGGTCTGTTTGCTAATGTATTAATATTTATAAAATGACTCACCAAGCTTCTTAACATCGCCTTTGAACTCTTTTTCTACAATTTCAAGGCACTCTTTAAGAAATTCCTTTTTTACATAGTCGTCTAGAGAAAGGGGGGGGAAAGGACTTATTAAAATAGAGATCATTTGAATAAACATCTTAAAAACAAATGTAAATGTTTTTAAGACTACACTTGTGATTAAAAAAAGAAACTGTTTAATGACATCGTGTGGATGAAAGTTTAGAACACTAGCAACGTAACGGTAAAAGCGAAAATTTCAACAAACAATTGAACTGTATATTTCAAAAACCAGTTAAGCGGTTCTCAAATTTCGAAAAAAGCACATTTTACCTCCGTATTAAAAACTGGAAAATTGAAAAAATGATCGATTTTTTTTGACAGCAAAAGAATGCATAGGTAGTGTAAATTATTTACGCTTTCAGTTAGGAAAAGGGGATGACTTGGGGTGGAGGGGGAGTCATTAAAAATATGTATAAACTAACTAAACGATTTCATTGCATGACTATTTTAAATTTCAAGATATGAAAATTAAATGGTCAAACTTAACAAGCTTAATATTTGATAAAAAATCAGTCTGGCAGCAAAACTTGATACATAACTTTTCTCACACAAAGCAACTACGTTACCGCAGAAAACACTAATTACTCAGAAAAATACTGCATAGCTGTGCCATTTATGGTCAGGGACGTCGAAGGGGAGGAACAAGGGGAGGATCGATGGAAGTTTCAAACGATGTTTCAAACTTGTAGTTTTAGACAGTTTTAAACAAACTTTCGCAATGTTACTGGGAAAAAGAGGCTTCGGGGCTCATCCCCAGAATTTTGCGAATTAATAGTCTAAAAAACGAGTTCTTGACCACATTTGGTCTAAAAAATGTGGTGTCGAAGGCGTTCGGGGATCACTTCCGGAAATTTTCGAAATTGAAGTCTTATTCTGTGTTTGCAGGCCATCTTTAGAAGCTTTTAGAGAACCGATTATTTTTCGAAATAAAAGCACTATAAACTCCATTCTGCCATGACAAAATAAATTATTTAACGAATAACGACTAATATGTGAATCTCGAGAAAGGAATTGAAGCAGGGTTGAGTTTTGGACTGACCTGAACTGGTTTAGGACAGGTGGTTTTTACCGTTCAATAGTGTCCGGAAGTGTCTTAAACTGTCCAAAAGTATGCTAAAGCTAAATGGGTGTAATCTAATCAATTCGTTTTTACTGCAGCATTCATAATGCATAAATTATGATATTGATGATGTTTAATTAACGAGTATTTGATTATATTTTTCTGTAAAATGTCCATGAAAAATATCGTTAAAAACTGCTAATAACTACTACATAAAGAAAATGAAAGGAAATTCACAAAACTACCAAGACCACTAATTTCAGTTCAATTTATAACCCAAAGAAATGTTATTAAATGTGCAGTATTTAGTTGCAAAAAAAGGCCATTTTTTTCAATGATTTGTGCAAATAAGTTTTGCATGATGTGTCAACGAAAATTATTTTTTTAAGAAATTGATGATTTAACACTTATTTTAAAACTTGTGCTATTCGTTTTTGTTCATACTTTGAATGTAATACATTTATGTAACTGCAAAAAATTGCAATTTATTGCATTATATTTTGAACACTTTCTTATGCACACATGCATAAATGTCGAAAAATTTGGTTTATGGGGAAAAACTCATGGATACATATTGAGGTCTTTAATAACGAATTTAATTTCTACGTAATTAGATTAAAATTACCTGTATGAATAAGTTACATATATATTTATACTTGAATGTTCTCATTGAATCAATATATTAACCTATTTCAGGCCGAGCATGGAAATTTGATAAAATGTGGTAATATTTTCTTAAAATTGGGTTGAAAATGCATTCATTAAGACACAAAAAAAGTTTCTTGCATAAAAAATAATATTTAATTTAAAAAATAAAATGGTGCGTAAACGCACCATTGCACATAGGAGTATTTGTATCAAAAACCGGACAAAATTATTTGATGCGATTTTTTGTCATAATGCTTTGAAACTTGCTACTCGATCAAAATAAGGTGTTTATTTAAAGGAAAAAAAGATATTTCTTAGAAAATTATTAACTTTTCTTCCTCTTCTATACACTTACTGCAATTAAACGGTTACTCATCTAGCAATTACTACAGCGTGCTTCGTCTTGCGATCATCATATTTACTTCTCCTATGGAAAACGACTTTGTTCTTTAGAGCTGCCTATGTCTATTACCACTTCTTTAGTAGGGGTTAGAATTTCCTAAGTGTCTGTTTAGTCTGCATCTGTTACAATCCACTCGTGAAAAATGTACTCGGTGATGCGCTTATTTCGGGTTACAGCTGTCTTCTCTGAAAACTAAGCAATTGGTTGGATTGCTTGGAGAGGTAAACTTCAGCACCTATCAAAATTTATATATAATTGTAGCCATAGGATTATTAATATATAGGATAATATATAAAATTATATATCCTATATAAACTTACATATAGGATTATTTATATATAATTTTAGGCACCTTACTCGCATAGGTCGACAAAATCTAACGGAAGAAGGAATAATATTTTGAAATTTTGTTTCCTTCACCATCAATAATTACAACTAGTAGTGTGAACTCTGTTTAATATTTGCATCGTTTTCGTAATGTTTTAAAATTTTTATTTATACTGTGTGCTGGTTTTCATCATAGCCCTATTTTTGTATCAGCACCATATTTTGCTTTTTTCCTTCTGAAGACCTTTCTCCCCCCCCCTGTACTATTATATTTATACAGTCGTAACCTATCGTGGTCAAGCAGTACGTGAAGTTGAATTTCAGAGACGGTATCTGTAACTCGTACTGGGGCCTCACCCGGGTAACATTCTTTCTAAACACTTTCTGCAATGGAACATTCTAGGGGTAATTGCTTTTGTTATCATTTTAATTTCTTCCCACTGCCTTCTAGGGAAGTCTGTCTGCAAACATTGCGAGAGCCTCTTGAGGTGTCTGTTTCATAATAACAGTTAGACTATTATAGAGGAATTAATAGTTTTTTTCGAAATTTGGTTGATCCGGTTTGTAAAGAATTTAGTTATTTTATGATTTTGGATTTATCACTGTTTTTATAGCGCACTGACTTATACCAACTACATTTGTCATCTCTTCAACGGGTACCTGATTTTGTAGTTCTTTGGTTTTACAATTTAGTTCTTGAAATGACTTTGATGGTTTCTGCTAATTGCGCAGATTTTGTATACCAGTAATGAAATATCTTAGTCATTGTTCTTTATTTTTCAGGAAACGATCATCAATATAGCATTCAGAAGCCTCTTTACAATTGAACTCGGTTTAAAAAGTACTTCAAAACACGACTCAATATGATCTGCCTATTTCCCTAATTCCTCAAGTTTTCCTTCCAACAATGTAAACTTTTTACCCAGTATCATGGCTTTGAATTCTTTCATGATATCATGTAATCCTATTCTGTTAAAAGATTTAACAGTTTCAGAAGAATTTATAAAGAAATAAGAAAAATTTCCGAACGTGAAACAGTTAAGCTTTTTTTACTCACCAACTTTGAACTCCTAAAAAACAAAATGGCGGAAATGGGCGGAAGATGTTTTTACAGAATATCATAGCAGGCAATCTATATTTTATGTCCATAACAAAAGTACAGCCCGACTCGGCCCGGAAAGTAAACAAAAACTTTAATTTCTAAAAATTTTAGTGAAAAATAAACACCCAATTTTGATTTAATTTCACAGAGTAAGAAATTGACAAATGATAAAATAATTCAACGAAGCAGGATTTTAGATGGAGCTATATACCTCCCTTTTACATACTCAAAAGTTTGTTTTACTAAATTCCATCGCATTCAAATACAGTTACAATAAAACGGAGACAGCACGAAAAGCGTCGAAAGCAAAAGCGAGAGGTTCCAACAATGTCCAAGTTCCGCTTAGCGTACACCAACGGAAATCTGACTTGTAGTAAAGCAGGTTTAAAACAACTTTCGTCAAACTTTTGGATTTTGGTTTTCGTCCGGTTTTACTGGCCAAATACTCCCATGTGCATTGGCCAAATCAATGAACAAATACTTCAGTTTAACAATACTATTCTTAGTTGAATTTTTACATTTTTAAATGAAAATTTTCGAAGCATTTTGGATGTAAATGGACTGTGCATTTGGGGCACAAATAAATCGTGTGGTTTTTGCGCACTTTACATCGTCTGCGGGCTTTTTTTCGTGTTCATTTATGGTATATACGATTCTATAAGTCCATATTTCTTTCGGTAGAGTTGTGGATGATGGACGACCCTTGTTTGGATGTGTTATTTCTACCGTATTTTCACCAAATAGAGTGTCCTTCAATTCAGCTTTTAATAAGACATCGCTATGTATGATCTAAAGTCTGTAAGTGGCATTTTTGTGTTATTAGCAATTCTATGTAGCTTCCATGAATTAACTATCACACTATCAATAATATTTGTAAATAATGGCCACCACCATTTTTTGCTTTGAATTCTGATCTGGTAATTTGCTGTAGCATTGTCATGCAGGTCAACGCCTCCCATATACTTACTGTAGTCCAAAATAAAGTTCGGTTGTGAAATAGAAATTTCCTTTCGTTCACTGCGGCTATACGTTTGGCATTTATAATTGGCAAAACGATCCCATTATTGGTAACAATCGTTGCTACAGCATTGTCGTTCTATTTGATAGCCAATGTCTTCGCATCCTTGTTGAATGCAAAATCATAGGAACCCGGAGGTTTTTTTAAATATTTTTGTAGTCATCCAATACACATTCAGCAATGCGATTTTCGCCGACTGTTCCAGGTGCAAAAAAAACCTTTTCTTTCAAAATTTCGAATAAACTGTAGGAAGAAAAAAGTTATCAAAATATATTTTGTGTATTTCAGGTTTTGGAACAACGTTAAGTAATTTCATAACACTTGTTCCTAATGGCATTTTTTTGTTGATTACTGCTAGTCTCAGCACCTATATACGGAATGAATTGGAAAAGGTATCGTCTGATGAGCACAAACACCAAAGTTTGAATCCAAACCTCACTGGCTGTCCCTTTATGAACATTTTTGATGAATACCTTCTAAAATAAGGCACCATCTCTTTGTCAATTGACAAATTTTGAGAAAAGATTACAAATTGTAGATACTTTTTTTATATGCAGGAAAAATGGACGTAATTTAGTAAGCTTGTCTGTTTTATCCAGGCAACAGTTATCGGATAAATTGATATTTTGTTTTATGTTTTTAAATCTGATTCGACTCGTGCTTTTCCGAATTACTGACAGTCCTTTATCTTCATCTAAAGACCAGTACATATCTACTTGGGGAAGAGAATGGTATCCAGAAAGAATTAGTATGCCTAAAAATATTTTCAAGTCGGTTGCGGAAAATTGGAAATCGTGACTATTATTGTCATTAGTATATTTTTTGGAAAAAAAAAATAGAGAAATCTATTAGGACAGATCTATTAGACACATATATTAGACAAATTTAAATGAAATAACAACAATTTGCAAAAAAAGAAAAAAGAAAAAAAACCGTATAATTCCTTGCATAATATCGAGGTTTTCAAATTTTGCTTATTGTTTATGCATTCGGCCAATGGTGCGTTTACGCACCATTAAATTTGAAAAATGATTTGTAAGATTTTTTATGACATTATTTTTATTTTTATTTTATCTATAGAATATACAACTTTAACCCATTATAAGAACGTGTGAGTAATCTCAAGTGGATTATTTATACAATTTCAAAATGTCGAATTTTACAGTCGATGTTTCAAGGTAGCAAGCATATTTTGAAATTTTCTCTAAAGAAAGTGCTTGCTCCGAATGAATTACTATTATTTTATAGATGCCTTCAAAACCTTTTAAAATAGCATAAAATTAAATTTGTAAAAAATATACGAAACAGCGTTAATTAAAAATTCTTTACTGAAATGGTGCCTATACGCACCTTTGGCCGAAAATGGGTTAAACAGTCAAAAAAGAAAAAAAAAAAAAAAGACTGACACATTTTGTTCTGTTTTTGATATTTTTTCCACAAAATATGGTTTTTCAAAAAAGCTTTAAAACCTTAGGACAGTTTATGACAAACGCCTTAAAAATCCATAGGGAGTTGTAAAAACCTTACCAACCCTGTTTTCATTTGCACACATGCATAAACATGGGGAAATTTGGTTACTATTATCAAATAAAACATAAAAACTTATGCATACAAATTGAAATTTTAGTCAAGAATTTCAACTTTTATGTAGCTAGATTAAAATCAGTTGCATAAATAAGTTGATGGTTCCCATTGAATAAATGTTCAATGTAAAAGATTACTTTGATACATTTTCTGTTTTTGATGTTTTTTCACAAAATACAATTTCTCTAAAATTATAGTTTCGGACACTTTCGGACAGTTTGACACACATGGGATTTGGACAGGAGATTAAAAACCAGGGTTTTTACCGCGATTTTTACCGTAGTGTCCAAAACCTTGCCAACCCTGAATTGAAGTTACGCAGTTTCAATATTTTCCCATAAACATTATCGTCAACTTCTGAAATGCAGGTGTCTTTTAGTAGCAGCATCAAGCTTGCTCGTATGTAACTAACAATGTATTCTTAATCAAGATTTGCAGTCAAAGAAAATATTCATTATAAACGTGGTATAAAAACAAAGGTGATTATAATATTGATATCATATGGGAAAACTTGAAAATTAAAGAAAGGGTAAAAAGTATGAAACAGTTAAACAATACATCACAGGAAACGGAAAATGAGAAAACAGATTATGAAACAAAAAAAAATGGTTATCAGTTTTTCTCCTACAACACTCACAAAAAATATTTAATTAAAAATATTTTTTTAGTTAAATATTTTTAATTAAAAATATATAATTAAAAATATTTACAGGCTCTGCCTGTAAAAGTCCTTGAAACCGGCTTAGGTGCCCTTTAGCTTGTGGGGACCCAAAAATTACAAACTTATTTTTTATATGTACAAATGCTCAATTGTTTTGAACTGTCACGTTTTTCTGAAAATCGTTTATTGAAGTGGAAGTTTAAAAACTTTTGACATTGTGTGCCGACTGTGTTTCAACAAAGTTGAGTGGAAAACTAGTTCTCCCATGGAGTGAGACAATTATCAGGAGTGACACCTAGTGTAACGTAGCTAACATGTCACTCCATATTAGTACCTAGCTATCACTATTAGTGCTAATGACCTCTATTCTGTTTCTCTTAATTCACAATGTTTCAAGATGTTTGACTTTTTTGTAACTGTTTACTTAAATTACAAATACATTGATACAGAAATCAAGTAACTTTTGACCTTCCTTTTAATACTGAATAACTATGCATGGCAGTCTATAGAGTTGAAAATGCGAAGGGTGTCACGGGGGTATCGTTTTTTTTTTTTTTTGGAGGGTACGCCATTGCTCTTGAGGGGGGGGGGGAACCTCTGCAATAACAAAAAAAGGTGCGCGGTTGAGCCCGTTATTCGGTTGAGCAACACAAGGGGGCCCACAAGTTTATTTTGCTTACAGTTCTAAAATTTGTAAATCTGGCCATGAATATAGGCATATGATTTCTGATTTATCTAATAGTAATGACATAAGGCTTAACTTATCTTTTAAATTCGACCGTTTTTGGTATTGGTTGCACTGGCTATATTATACCCCTTTTCCCGCCTTAAACACGAGTAAAAAGGGTTTCCACACATTATTTATAAAAACATTTGTAAACATGCTCCCCGATTTTTAATGCTTCGAAAGAATCTAAAATGATAAACAAATCAAATGCAGTTATAAAACAAAACGGCTTTAAAGATTCTGCCGAAAGATGAGAAAAGTTATGGAAACCCCTAGAATAGACAATGGAAAACTAATGTGTATTCACAAACCATTTTACTTTTGACAATGGCTAAATCCTTACTGGACTCTTATTACAAGATTGTTAGCTATTGGGGGGTACCGATTGCAGGTATTTGGGTAGGTAAGATTTCCCCTGGGCAGAATAAACATACCTTCCTCTACATGTAAAAAAAAAATGCCATTCAATTTGTATAATTTGTAACTCAAGTACAAAACGTTAAGGGAAATACGAAAATAATCACAAAAAACGTCTCAGACAATTTTCGGACAAGAGTCGGCATAATGCTGAATTCTTTAAAGAACACAGAGTCGCGCGAAAACTGCAGAAGTTCAATCCAAAAATGCAGTGCAGACTATCAAAAGAAGTTGACTGTTATAAAAATAAGCAAATGAAGCAAAGTCATACGGTTGAAAAGTTCATTTATATAGGTGAATATACGTTATTTGACTTCGGATGGTGCGTAGAAAATGTTTAGGTAAAACAATTGCATCGTATGCTTAATTAATGAAGAATATTGTCTTATTCGGCCCACAGACATTTCTCGGTAACTTTCATTTTAGCATTAATAGCTGAAAATAGTTATGACTCTATGTTCCCTCTGGTTTGTTCTTTTTCTACTTTCCATACAAACAGGATAACTATTTTTAGATAACCTGGCACGATGTTTTTTACCATAACCATACGCCTAAATAAACATCAAAACATTTTATCCAAAAACATAGTAAAAAACATTTACATACAAAAAATGATTCATTTTGATTTGGCACAATAAGAATGTTACCCTCACCTGGCGAAATTAAAAGACTAAAAGATGTCCTCAACCACGAATAACCAGCGTAATTCGGACTATAGTTAAAAACAAGGTGAGAGTTGTGCAAAATTCAAATATTGCAACAATTCTCTTTGACTTACTAAAAAGCGTGCTTGTGCCAGTCGCTTCAGTATTTCCCCTGGTAAGTGCATATCTTGCAATTTTTACGTTAGCTAAATGTATGTTTGCACAATGCAATGTTTATTGTGTGTAGTCATCACGGATTGTTCTGGTAAAAAGAACGCCTGATGTTTTTTAATAGGTTATGTACGAATTTGTCACTTCTCTGACAGTTTTAAAACCAATAGTGTAACCCCCTAAATGCGTACTTTTCCCTGCTACCTAGAGAACTCAGATTTCAAACATCTGGCCTTCATCTTCGCAAATACAGAAATAACGACAACTAGTAAAATAATTAATTCTAAAGTAAAGAGAAAATACATAAAATAAACCGTCAACTCAGTCATTTCACTCGAGGACTTCAGTTTCGTGCTTATTAGCACTCATCAGTCCGGAATAGGAATTGGCTGAGCTGGAATAGGAAAACCTCTTAAAAAAGCCAAAAGTGGCAAACACACCGGTAGCTATACAAATAGCACTGATCAGACGAGTGACCGAAGCAATGGTTCGGTTCAACTCGAAGATTCAAGGCAGGAATGGTATTTTCAGTAAGTTACCGACCTATAGCCCATTGCTTCTTTGGGAACATAAGAGTCATTTACCGTAAATTCATCCATATATTGTTGACCATTTCGCTGTCTCATGGTTCACCTATTGTGATTTGCCAAAGCAAATCGCCACGTTTTGCTAATTTTAGTACACCGATAACTTAGACTTTTTAAATCTAAAATTATATTTGACTGTCGTTTTATTTAACAATGTTTAGATTTTAATTTTATCCTCTATCGAAAGAATTCAAATATTAGAACAGCATATTGTCGCACGTTGCCTACGAGTTGAATCGCAGGTCTTCTTTCAAAAAGACATTCTTCTGACTGATTCTTTTATAAAAAGACCCCTTGTTTCCAAATACGATCACCTTTTCCCCCCATTATGCCCCCTTTTTAGAACTTATCCCCCCCCCCTCCTCTGATTCAGAGTCATTTTTTTTTTAATTTGGAGGGGGAAAAGAGCATTACAATAACCGTAAACATTATTCTGAATGACTAGAGATGTGCAAAGCTCAAATCTTGTGCATATTTAGCAAAAAATAAAACTCCCCCCCCCAAATTTAAAATGGGGGGAGGGGTGTTCGTCTACAAAAATCGGTACGTATAGAAGAAAAACGGAAATCATATTCGGATTCAGGCGGTCAATTTGCAGAAGAAGCAATCAGATTAGCCTCAGAAGATTTGAGAGTTCTTTTTGCTGCCCAGTGTGTTTGGGGTGTACCCCCTATGTTTTCCTTTTTGCTACATATGCACAAGATTGAGTTTTGCACATCTCTAGTCATTCAGAATAATGTTTAAGGTTATTAAATTGCTCTTTTCCCTAAAAGCCCTCTAAAAATGGCTCTGAATCAGAGAAATGGGGGGAGGTTCTAAAAAGGGGTGTAATGGAGGGATAGGTGGTCATATTTGGAAACAAGGGGTCAATTTTACATAAGAATCAGCCAGAAGAATGTCTTTTTAAATGAAGACCTGCGATTCAACTCGTATGCAACGTGTGACATTCACATGATAGTTTTTTTTTTGCATCGCGAAAATTTTTTTGAACATAGGAGTTATAAAAGCGAGTCTTAAACTCCCATTCTGCACCGAAAATTTTTTTTAACATTTTTTTTTAAAGCAGAATAAAAAGATCGTTTTTCGTGATTTTTCAGATATTTTGGGAGGTTTACCCAACTCAAGTCCTCCTTTTTGCGATCGATGTCCATGATCTTGGACTTTGAACAGCAGTTAATATAAAGCTCCTTTCACCTCCCAAAAAAAAAGCTCTGAAACTTAAGAAAATTGAAAAACCTGGGGTGGGGGGGGGCTTTAAAAAAATTACTACGTATAGGGGGAAAATTGAGGTCATATTCGGATTCAAGGGATCATTTTACATAAGAATCAGCCGACGAAATGTGAGAAGCATATTGAAGAGGTTTCTTTTGCCGCACAGTGTAATTGAACTAAGGCCACTGGAGACATTTTATGCGATTGGTTCCAGAGCTCTTTCCAGAAGTAAAGTAATTATACTCACGCAGTTCAGAATTCACTGGAAGAAGAGCTTTTAGAAGTGACAAAGGGTGCTAAAACCAACAAGGATACCGACGTCCGCGACGCACAACCGTAAACGTTCACATTGAAAATTTTGGTCCATTACAAGACAGTAGAAAAAGAATTTTCTGATTTGTTGGTGAAGGAAGATTCTATCAATTAAATGACGCAAGTGTTCATGGATGCGTTATTGCTCTGCGAAGAATGACAGAGAAAAATTCCTAATGACTACCAAAAGCTCCTCTTTATAAACTGAACACGAAATTAATTTGTTTCCCTTGTGTTTTTTGTGCATAAAAATCGATATAAGTATGCACATTAAACTTATACAATTAGTCATCAGTAGAATGAAGTATTTTGTTATCTACGGAACCAAACCCCTATTTTAACACTGGTATTAGGTCTCAATTTACGCGGCATGTCCGTGGAACGTAACCCCCGCGTCAAACGAGAGTCTACTGTATAATATTCACCACATAACGTGGGAAAGTGGTGAGAAGGTCTAAGGGCTAGACCCCCCCCTCCCCCACATTTTAAAACTTGTAATATTAAAAATGCATTTTAACTTTATATTTTTACAAAACCTTAAATTCCACTTTAGATGGCAACCCCTAGACGGGTGAAACCCGGAGCGGATCTCCGCCACCCCCCCCCCCCCCCCGTAGCAACAACACTGGTATGGGTCACTCTTCAAAAAATGTAACTTTTCTGTCACACGCCTTTTACAGTGAAAACTTTAAGGAACAATACATTTAACAATGCTTTTTAATTTCATCAAAACTATATCTATTTAAACCTGCCAACAATTTTTTAATAATTTTTATTTTCGTATATTTTTGGTTCACAAAATATGAATTCTCACCTCCGTGGCATGTCATACACCTTGTGTTACTCTTTACGTTCTCCCTGAAAGCTTTGTGGATTGTAAAATTTGGAGTAAAAGTAAGGAACGTTCTTGTTTATAGCATTCAAAATCTAATATGTCATTAAAATTAGAGAAAAAACTTCTCCCGCCCGTGAACTTAAACTTAAGGGATGTAAATTAATGTAAAAAAAGAAGTGAATGTTTTTGTGTGCTTAACATGTGCAGATTGTAGCAACGAAAAAAAAAATATTTCCCTGAAAAAGTATCCATTAGTAAGGCCTATATTAATGGAAAATTCCTCACCTCCGTGACAGACCCCTTATCAATGTTATTATTTCTGAGGTGAAAATAAATGATATACATCAATATTTGGCATTCTACCGAAAATTTTAAATTGCCAGTATGTTTTCAAATTCATTAAATACTATTTTTTTACACATTTTTGAACTAAAATCATAGTTATTAATTATACCGTATTTAATTAAGAGAGATTAAAATTAGATTCCCACTAATAATTAAAATAGCTCATTTTTTGCACAATTCACTAAATGACTACTTTGATATTAAATTTTACTCGATTTTTAAACACTAAAAGTTTTTTCTTTTCCTGAACAAGGCATTTTTACTTCCTTTTACAAAAAAGGAAGTATTGTATTCGCGAAAAAATTTTAAGTCAAAAAATTGGCCTTAATTTCCCTTTTCTCACCCCCGAATGAATGTTAAATTTTTTCTCGACCTGACCACACGTTGATATATGCCTAGGAAACAACAGACACCCGAAATATAAATTTTGACAGTCCCCGAGTTAATTACAACGAATTTTCTCGTGACGTCCGTATGTATGTGCGTATGTGTGTATGTATCTCGCATAACTCAAAAACGGCATGTCCTAGAAAGCTGAAATTTAGTACGTAGACTCCTAGTGGGGCCTAGATAAGCACCTTCCCTTTTGGTTGCATTCGGATGTTCTTAAGGGGGTCTTTTGCGCCTTTTTGGGGGAAATCATTGTTAATTTCGATGTAAACTCAAGTGATGTTATGATTTGTCGGACGCTTGGCGATTCATCGCCGGTATTTTGGTCGTCAAGTTTTGTCGCCAACTTGGCGACAACTTTGGCGTTTTTTTTAAATTTGGTTTCAATTTAGCCACTGTTGGTGATATTTAGAGAGTAAACAATTGAATCCCATTAAAATTGCCAATAATGGGGAAATGACATTAAATTGGAGTAAAAGGAAGTCATGTGATGCACACATCAGCTCGTTTATTTTTATTTATTTTTTTTACTTATGGGTAAGATAATTGGAACTTATTTATGCCATTGTTTATGGCTACTTCTAGTAGGTAACACTTTCATGTAAATAAGAAAAAAGAAAGAAAACAAAAGGTTTCGAAATTGAAAAATATTTTCGCTCAAAAAGTTACACTTTATAGAGAATGACCCGTATATCCTCATCAAAGAAATGGATTTGCAGTCCCTTTGCAAGAAGATGTAAATTTTGAGACCTTTCTAACTTTACTGGAAGCAAAAGGTTCATCAAAAATCATGTTTTAATTGACTGATTTAGCGTTCCACACAACACTAATGAATGTAGTGTTGTGGCAGAAAGATATATTTTAAATTTTATTACCCATTCTGGACGAAGTTTCCGTAGAAAAAGGAATTTCAGCACATAGAGATAAATGGAGAAGGAAATTCGATGCTGAACTTAATGTAAAATTAAACTGTAAGACAAGACATTCGAGCCAACCTTTGAAATTCTTTGTTCTGCATCACTCCATTAAGATTTTTTTCACTGTGGGCTAAAATTCAGAGAATTATCACAAGGTGTGCTCAGTGGAATTTGTTTTGTAGTAGTTTTTTAGCTCTCAGTTTAGCTTGTACTGTCCACCTCTGCCAAGGTGAGCTCCGGTGGCCGGCCGATTAAACGATTTCATTTGTTGAAATAGGGATGAGAAAAAACAGCTGAAGTTCAAAAGGCTCCTCTTCTTACTTATTGCTCTCCCTTGAAAGAAATGGACCTGATCAAGGCCATAGCTCAACTTCTCAGAGACGAACAGTAGCAATTCACTTCTATATTTTGCAATTATTAGTTTTTGATTCTCAAACTAAAAAAAAAGTCTTCCAAATTTTACTGTGTATATGTGTGTAAGAAAGAGAGAGAGAGAGGGGGGGGTTGCTTGGCATTTATTACATCTTGCCCATGGGGTTTGCCAAACTCGTGCAGATTTTGGAAGGGGTTCGCAAGGCAGAAAAGTTTGGGAACCGCTGCCGTAGAGTGATGTTCTACAGATCCGAGGATTGATTGACTATATCAATTCACTTACTAACTCAATTTCTGGAAAGAAAATTCTTGGTATAAAAATCATTTGATAAAATTCTAGACGTATAAGAGAGCAACTAATAATCTGTGGAAAGACTGGTATCAGCAGGCAAACTTAGCGAAGTAGAAAGATTCTACCAACCTGTTCAATACAGCAGGGGAATTCTCAATCTTGTGCTCCCCCTCCGCGCGCGCAACATACGTTATCAATGATCATACTTTGAATTATGAGCGCGTTTTATAAAATTGCCCCACGCAATATTATAATCAATTTTCTTTAAAATTCGATAAATTAAGCAATATAAGATTTTTGGGGGAAATTTATCAGAATTGCAATATTTGCATTTTCTTATAAACTGACTAGAGTTTCACCTCCCCCCCCCCCAGAAAGGTGCAATCTGGAGTTGACCGCTCCCTCCTTCCCCTCCCGTAGTGATGCTTCCGATTACATTATTTATGATATATAATCTGTCTGTTCAAAGATATTTAAAATAAAGCAAAACCAGTTTTATTAATTTTATTTAAAGATTTTTGTGAGCTTTGATTGATATCAAACCTTGTTTCAATTGCAAAAGCAATTTTTTAGTGTTCAAAATATTTTTTGGAATTAAACTTTCGTTACTCTACAGAATCTATATATATATATATATATATATATATATATATATATATATATATATATATATATATATATATATATATATATATATATATATATATATATATATATATATATATATATATATATATATAAAACGCTTATGCGTGACGCAAAACGAGCCTTTATTTCTTTCCCTCCGTTGGCAACGATCCGCTTTGTTTACGTACGATAGGTTGTTTACAAGTGCTGCCTACTCGCTTCTAGCGTTAGATGTCTAGCGTTAGAATTTTGATTTTTGAATGAGTGTTTTCGATCATTTGAATATAATTTACAAAGAAAAGAGCAGTGTGCTAGGGAGTCTTTAGATGAAAGATTTAAACGCTGATCGGTAAGAAATGCTGCCGATAGGATTAGGCAGGCAAACGCACGCCGTGAACCGCGAATTGCAAATCGAGTGAGTTCTGTAAGTGTTTTCAAACTTATTTCCGGTATAATCATGCACTTTACTGGAGAAAAGAGTTGAACTAACAGTGATAGTAATAAAACTGGAGAAAATTTTTATTTTATATTTAAAAAAATGCTAATAATCACACTGATACTTATCCTCGAATACCACTTATTTTATCCCATAATAACGTGCCTTTTAAATTCAAACGCGAACAATTTCCTGTTAGATTCCCTAATGACTATAAATAACGCACAGGGTCAAACTTTTGATAAAATTTGTTTAGATTTGACAAAACCACTTTTCAGTCATAGACATGTCATATGTAAGGCATTCAAGAGTCATATCATTTGATTATGTCTCTGATACAATTTTCTATCGTGTATGCAGAGAAGTATTATGATTTTCTTCTTTTTTTAATCCTTTGCAAAGTTAATGTTGATGTCGAAAAGTTTTTCCCTTAACCATAGTGCTTACAAAAAACAAAGTTCCCTATTTACCAGGGCTGCAGAGTCGGAGGAACAATGTCTTGCTCTGACTACAGGTTTTTTAGAGACTCCGACTCCTTTACCCAAAATTAGTCTGACTCCGCAAATATTGGCAGAGCTGCGAATTTTGAGAGAAAATTACCGACTCCGTCTCTTGAAATTTTAAACCTACGACTCCTTTACCATAAATCCAGTCCGACTCCACAGCCCTGCTATAGCTCACCACCAAAAGAAGGTGGATGACCTTAATGCAAAAAAATCATTTGTAATAGGTTGTTTGTTATTATTTTGGAATAGATAGGATTAGCGAGACCATGCCTCTTACCAATTGGTGCTTTCTGGAAGATTCTACCTATTACAAATGATGCAATTGATGTTTCCCTTCGAGGTCATCGGCCTTCTTTTCGTGGTCAAGCTTTACTAACTGCAACCTGTAAATACTGAAGTTTTTTTTTTCCAACCACATTTTTGTATCAACAGTTGAAGCGCCGCTTATACGTTTTTGAAGGGACAATGAAACAAGCGTACAAATGAAAAAATGTATAATTGGTAAAGATTAATGTATATTAGACCCACCAGTGACAATTTAAAAAACGTATAATTGATAAAAACAAATAGAAGAGAAACGTATAAACCATGCATCACTGTATTATGTTATTCCGCATAGACTAAATGAATTTATTGGACAATTCGCATTGCAAAACATGTCACTTAGTTTTGCAATGCATTGAAGTTAAGAACTGAACAACAATGACAAAGTAAAGCAACAAATTGAATCATGAAAACCTGAAGAGCGAAACATTTCACATACTTTTACAATGGCATTGATGTTAAGAACTGAACCACAGTGACAAAGTAAAGCAACAAATTGAATCGTGAAACCTGATTTTACTGCTAATATGTTTTCACAAAATCATTTTGATCCTCTGTTTTATTTATAGTCATTAGGAAGGCTAATCTAACAGGAAATTGTTTACGTTTTAATTTAAAAGGCACGTTGCTATCGGATGAAATAAATGGTATCCGAGGTATGACAAATATCACAGTTATATAGTAATCAATAGTTTTTTTTTTGCTACAATAATATTTTTCTCCAGTTTTATAATTATCAGTCTTAGGTCAACCCTTTTTCTCCAGTAAGGTGCATGATTAATCCGTAAATGTGTTCGGAAACATTTGCAGAATTTTCTTGATTTAAAGACGGTGTGCATTTGTGCACCTTAGCGTATCGGCAGCATTTCTGACCAATCTACGTTCAGATCTTTCATCTAAAGACTCCGTAGCCCACTGCTCTCTTCTTCGTAAATTATATTCAAGTGCTCTGAGGCCCAGAGGCTCAGTGGTAGCCCTTCCACGCTGCAGGTCCGTGTTCGATCTCCGGGTTGGGCATGATTGATTCTGCTGTTCATTCCTTCTGTGGGTCGATAAAATAAGTACCAAGTATGCTTGGGAACTAAACCCTGGGGATTCTGTGTTAGGCTGACCTCTTAACTGGAACATCTGCCTAGCACCCCAGAGCCCTTGGTCAGGAGTGAGATAGGAACAGAAGGCCTTTGCCCTCATAAGCTGTCGTGCCACTGGATTTGGTTTCTTGACTCTTAAAACACTCATTTTAACATTTTTTTTACTAAATTGCTGCTTTCAGAGAATGTCAGAAGTTGCTTGCTCTTTGTAACTGTTAGGCATTTTAAAACATATATACACACATATTTTGACACTGAACATAGTATAGTTAATGACCATGAAATGTTTTTAAGTGTGTTAACATTGTAGGTTTTTTTCACTGCAATTTCTTTTGCATTAAGTAAATGTAGGAAACAAAGATTATATTATGTTTGTAATTTTAGTACAAAAATGTTCCTTTGCATACTTTTCTCAAAAGATAATGGAATTGCAAACTTTTGCTTTATAATAATCCAATGCACGAGTTGCATGTCAAAGTAATTGTCCCTTTTAAATGTATGAAAATCATAAGTGTTATGATATTCATATTAAAAAAAACATTACCCGTTTTTTAATACAGACAAAGCTAGACTAATATTTAGTGACCGGTGAGCGAGCGTAACGAGCTCGGATCGCGAAGCGATTCGAAGGAACTGCGTAAGCAGTTCCGGGGGTTGGCGAGCAGGGGGCGATAGCCCCCTAGTTATTCAAATTACATTCCCATCACGAGTCGGGAATTGTATAAATAAACCGGTAAATATAATAAATATTGAATAATTGATCACACTTACCAAGTTTATTGGTGATTGTAAATAATCACCGGTAACTTATATACAATCACCAAATTATCACATTTACTGTAACATATACACACCCAAACGAAATTCTCCTGCTTTAAATAGTAATTTTGGGCAAATGAAAGTACTATGTTTTTCCAAACTACAAGTTTGCTCAAAAAATTAATAGTAAGTTTACTTTTATGAAAATTCCCTTTATAATTTCATAAACCTCGTGTTAATAGCTTTAATTCGATGTATTACTTGTAACAATAAAACAAATTTTCAATTTCAACACTCATGTCCATTTTTTCATGGAATTGCGCTGTCGTCATTTTGGACATAAGCCAAAAATTTTATTTTCTTTAAAAAAACTTGTTCGAAAACCGCATCCTTAGTTTCAATTGGATTTCAATTTTAAATAGCATGTCCAATACTTAGAACATATTCTTTAACAATGATATCATCGAAAAAATCTTAAATAATCGTGTTTTAAGCCTTGAATCAACGTGAAATACAAAAAATTTAGTTACACCCAAAATTGCCCTAAGTTCTGGGTTGATTCCTCAAAATTACTGGGGTTATTCCCGTTGCTCAAAAATTTTACACTTCTACAAACCAATGAAGCAGAAGAAAAGGGATGTAAGATGTGTACTGGTTATATCCAAATTTTTAATTCTGCCACTTACATCCCTTTGCTTCTCACTGTCTCAAATGACAAAAACGCAAAAAGAGAAAAAAAGAGAGTAATTTGCCTCTTGCTTGCTAGCTGATAATACTGTCGTGGGTGGATAAACGGCAGTATCTGTTCAGATTTCAAGACATTTGAAGAAACGCGTTTCAGATTTAGTGCTAACAATATGGAAATGACAGTTTTGGATTTTTTTTTCTATAGAGGCAACCAAATGAGCATGCTAGTACATCAAACTCAAGTGCAATACATGAAAAAATGTAAAAAATAACAAATTAAAAACTTGCAGTTACTGCTGTTTTGGCGCCCACTGCAGAACAAATCTTAATATCTTAAAAGCCCATAACACATGCTGTAATAAAAAAAACGTGAACGCAGAGAGAAATGCCCTCAATGTAAGACAAGAAAGATGGATACAAAATTTTTAATTCTTAAAACTTGATTTTAAATTAGACAAAATTGAGATGAAAAGCCATTCTAAATAAATTACTTTCAATGTCTTTCTTATAAGAAGTTCGGTAGTTAGAAAGGATTCAAAGAATATTTCGCAATTAACGTATCTCAGAGTTTCAATTTAAATTACCAATTCAAGGACTGTCCAATCCCATTAAAATTTTAGAATAGAAAAACGAAATAACTTCTAAAAGAGAACAATTTAACTTGCGGTAGTAAATAATCTTTATTACTAATATGTGGATTTTATTTTTCTTCCAAGGATTTAATTTCCGGAAACTATTTGTTCCTTTTCAATGGCAATAATTCATGTGACAAGCTATTACCAATCGTAAAGCGTTAATGCAAAACTACCGCAAAGTGAAATACACTGTTAGAAATTTCATCGTAAAATTACGGTGAAATAACCGGCAGCAGTGTGTCCGTCTGATTAACCGTAAAGTTTACGGTTAGGGTTGATACTTCACATTTACGGGTTCAAAACCATTTTCAACTAAAATGGTTAAAAAACCGTAAACATGTAATTTTACGGTTTCTACCGTATACAGCTAGTACGGTGAAAAACCGTAAAAACCACAATTTACGGTTTTGTAACCATATTCAAAAAATACGGAGAAAAACCGTAAATACAACATTTTACGGATTTGTAACCATATTCCACTAGTACGTCAAAAAAACCGTAAAGATACCACAACGTAACATTTTACGGTTTTGTTACCATATAGGACTAGTATGTTGATGGACCGTAACTAGACCACTTTACGGTATTGTGACCACATACGATTAGCACGTGGAAAAACTCTTAATGAAACACTTTTTGTAACCATTTAAAATGTGCACAGGCACCTAATTACTAGTATTCACAGTAATTTAACCCATTTGGTCAGGTTTTATAGTATGTTAATTAAATGAATGGATCTCTTTAGTCTATAAATTATAAATACAGGTAAGAAATTAATTCAAGAGAGAGTTTCCTTTTAGAATTAAGGCTTACCATTTCAACTGTAACAGTTACGGAATATTAAAAATAAAGGAATTAATTAAGAGAATATTTTAATTGACTTCAATTTTTTAAAAATCAATAAGTAAAAACCCAATAGATACACTACACAGTACTTACATGTTGTTACACAATGTACAAGATTGATTATCAGTATTTTTTAATGTATAATTAGAGCTGTGGTTATATTCAATAAAAAGTGATTGAAATATGCACTAAAACTATGAAAATATGCAGCAAAAATGAAAAAACAAGCAATATTTTAAAAAATGCCCAGAAAACTTGTTACTTCTGAACTAAAACGATTGGATCTTTCCAATCATTCACACAAAAAATGGTAAGCAATGGTTCTTCAAGGTCGGCTTCTATGAGACATGGCGAAACAAAAATTACTTCTTAAATTTTTTTCAAAGATAAAAAAGGACCTAAAATCAAGTAAAAAACCCAGCAATAAACATTTATGCATTCAAGTGCACTAACATGAAAAAAAAAAAAAAAAAAAGAAGTAAGAATCTGCAATTGCATATGCATTTGAATGTACTACTATGGGAAGGTATACCTGCAGAAATGATTTTTTGAGCTATGTGAAAAAATAATTTTTGAATTCCATACCAGCATTAGGGAAATGCTGAAATTTTACATTTTACTCAAGCTCTATTTTTCGAGTTCCAACCAAATAAGCAAGCTTGTACAAAAAAAAAAAAAAAAAAAAAAAAAAAAAAACTTAAGTACAGTAGATGACAATAATGTAAAATTTGCTGGTACTGAGTTTTACCTCCCAAACGACAATTTAATCCAAGCTCTCTATTATTGAAAATATTTTAAACACAGAAAAAATAAGAAACCTTACGTGGAGATCTTGTTTATTTTAGAATTTGAGCAATACAAAATAATTCACAAATACATATATACAACATAACAAATGTATTACAAATCGCAGCATTTACAAATAATAAAAATCATCTTTTATGTCTTGGACCCAGGCATTAGATTTATTTCCACAAAGCACCTGAAACATAGATTAAAATTAGCCATGTAAAACACAAGCTTAATATTATGGTATTCTGAAACTACAAAATCAGTTTCTGTTAACATTAAATTAAATGCAACAGCAAAATCACTTTTCATCTTTTCCAATATTTACCTCAATACACAATAGAACATACTGGTTCGTTAGGAAGAACGTAGCAAATTAAATATGCTTTCTTAAGGCATAACTTACAAGCTAAAATACATCTGCAGCATTATTAAAAAATTCAGTTGCATTTAAAGCACATTAAAGCTAATCAAATAAAGTACATTCATTATATGTACAGTTTAACTCTCTTAATATGAAATCACGGCAAAAATGAACGTTTTATTCGTTAAGTTTGGTTCGCTATCTAATTACAATTTCACGCATAATGCATAATTGCAAGTCTCGGCTAAGACGAACAAAAATTCCTGACCTCTTACTAAAAACGTTTGTGGTTGAATACTGTAGTATCCTTTTCTAGAAATTATTCATTACTTCGTTTGGTAGTAGAAGTCCCATCGTGTATCAAGAAAATATAGATTATTTTGCATAGAAAATACAGTCCGTACATTTGTTGACCCGCAGAAATTGCAATTTATACAGAGATAAAATTGTTCGTCTTCCATTGCGGATTACAACCTATTCCGTGATTTTCGATACCATCTTCCTTTTTCAATATTTTCCAAATATATTCAGAAATAAATATCTCGTTTCTTATAAATGTACAATGTTTCTGCTTGTTTCTGCTAAATGTACAATTCGTGCAGCAATATTTTTTAAATGTAGAGCAGCATTTCTTCATGTTTTTTTCCCCCCCACAGAATCACTCATTCACAGTAGTTACGAATAACTGCTAATACAAACGAATTCATAGCTTTTTGATACTTCATATTAACCGAGTTCAACTGTATATACAAAAAAAAAAAGTTTGCTATGCAATTTTTTTCTGAGAAAAATAATAAAGCCTCAGACTTTATTTTTCACCTTGCTTGCAAAAAATAATTTTAAAAATTGGAAAATATACTAAATAGAACAAATAAAAATTAATAAAATTTCCTCTTAACTATTCATCAAAAAAAAAATCCTATAACAGATCTTTTATTCTGCTAAAAAAACAAAGCCCTCACTTTGTGAAATTTAAATACTAACCTTACGACAAACTTTTTTGTCCTTTGTTTGAAGAGTATACAACTGTAACTGACACCATTAATTCCTCTTTTAAGTCCACAAGGATATTCTATAAAATGCCCAATAACTTCAAATGACAAAGCAAGAAAAATCTCGAATAATTTATGAAGTAATTTCATTTCAGATCCTTAACTTTGTTACCAAGACTTTTTAAGCCATTGAAAATAGCTCTCTCTCACTCCCCCCTCCCCCCCCCCAACCCCGACATTTTTGAAAACAACATTTAAACAGTGATCCAACTTTTTCCCAATGGTTTTAAAACTTGGATTTTTAATTTTTAAAACTGATTTTACATATTCAAATTTTTGGCATGATTTGCAACAATATATAAAAGTAACATTAATCACTATAAAAACAAAATTGCTACTTGGATAGAATGTTATTAGATTTATGTTATTAGATTTATATAATATCCTAAAGAGTTAGCCTATTCAATTGAAGAATTGTTTTTAGTTTTACCTTGAATGATTTTTTTCAAATGTAAAAATAACTGTTAAACTTTTTAATGCAAAAAAAAAAAAAAAAAAAATTGCAAACTCCTGGTTAAAGTTAAATTGGCTTTGTCACAGATATAATTCAAATTACGGATGCACCGAAGATTCAGTTTGGTCGATTGTACTTTAATATTCAGCAACGGAATACTGAAAAAATTTAATATTTGACAAATGGAGACCAAAAACATATTTTTTGAAACAATGAATGAAAATTATAGTATGCAAATTCTTATTAATAGTAGTATTATCACACTGAAAGTAAATTTAATGCAAGAGAAAATACTAAGCTCAAGTTGTATTGCTTTTTCAATTTTTCTTAAATCTTATCACACACCTCATTAACCTTACCAAGGACGTGCCCAGAAATTTTGGGGCCCGTCACAAATGATTTTTTCTGGCCCTCTCCATATTGTTTACTCTTATGTCCCCTACACATATTTCATCTCTCATTTTAAAAATCTCAGGCACCCTTCATGCTCAGGCTAACAGGTGTTTCTCTCTCTCCTCCCCCTGTGCATGCCCCTCAGGGCTCGAAAATTATATTGCCCGACATGCCCGGGGCATGTAAAAATTCCGATTGGGCGTGAATATTTTACCCTTACATTCCCGGCTGGGCATGTAATGATATAAGTTTTTAAATTGAGTATTGGTGTATTTGATGACGATTTATTATGTTCTATTTATTCTAGTATTTCTGTTTTATATTGAAATAATTCTTGGTTCAGATATAAAGCTGTTGAATTTTTTGTCTGATTAATGTTATACGACAAATTCAAATATTTTTGTTATTATACTATGAAACAACCGAGCATGTAAAATTTATATTCGGACATGTAGTTTTTAGACAAACATAAACGGCAGGGCATGTAAAATTTTAAAGATTTTTCTTGCCCTGATGCCCCTGAACCTTACTCTATTACTAAATCCATAAAATACACCGCCAGCTCAGTCATTCCATTTGCGGACTGCAGTTTCGTGCTGATTAGCACTCATCAGCCCAGAATAGGAAGGGACTGAGCTGGAGATGGAAAACCCCCTTAAGGAAGCCGAGAGTGCCAAACACTTCTTTTATATGAGCTACCAGTTTGTTTGGCACTCTTGGCTCTCTTAAGTTGTTTTCCACCTCCAGCGCAGTCACTTCCTAATCTGGGCTCATGAGTGCTAATAAGCACGAAACTACAACCCTCGAATGGAATGACTGAGCTGGTGGTGTATTTTATGTATTTCTGCCTTAGCTCTGGCTCTAGGGCAGTAATTTACTGAAAATTACT